>NW_007165775.1:0-603 GCF_000164805.1 Carlito syrichta
ATAATAATTCGCCTAAACAAAGTAGGAATAAAAGAAAAAATCCTAAAGGCAGCAAGAGAAAAAGGTTACATCACCTACCATGGAAGACCAATTAGAATAGCAGCAGATTTATCTACAGAAACCCTGCAGGCTAGGAGAGCTTGAAGCCCTATCTTCAAGTCCTAAAAGATAAACAATTTCAACCAAGAATAACCTACCCAGCCAAGCTAAGCTTCATCAGTGAGGGAGAATTAAAATCTTTCCCAGATATCCAATCCCTAAGAACTTATGCTGCCACCAAACCACCTCTACATGAAATGCTTAAGAAAGTACTAAACACAGAAGAAAAGGAAAAAAGAACAACGTTCTTCACAAGAGTACAGGAAAAAGAATAAAATATACATGAACCAACCCCAAAACCAAAAGAAAGACAAAAAAACCTAGAGGAAGAACAATAACTCTATAAGAACTCTATGATAGGGATGAACTCTCACGTTTCAATAATTAGCCTGAATGTGAATGGACTAATGCACCACTGAAAAGACATAGAATGTAAAATGGATAACATATCACAGACTTCATATAACTGCCTTCAAGAGACCCACCCCACTAGAAAGGATATAC
>NW_007165775.1:1472-3307 GCF_000164805.1 Carlito syrichta
CTGGTTATTCAAAAGGATAAACAAGATCGATGATCCCCTAGCTAGACTGACCAAGAAAAAAGAGAAAAAACCCAAATAAGCACAATCAGAGACACAAAAGAGGAAGTCACATCTGACCCTGAATAAATACAAAAGATCATTAGAGACTACTACGTACACTTGTATTGAAACAAACTTGAAAACCTTAAGGAAATGGAGGACTTTCTGACATCACACAACCTCCCTAGGTTGGAACAAGAAGAAATTGAGACCCTAAATAGACCAATAATAATCAAGGAAATTGACTATGTAATAAGAAAACTTCCTACAAAAAAAAGCCCTGGTCCAGATGGCTTTCCAGCAGAATTCTACAAGACATTTAAGGAGGAGCTGATACCAATCCTACTGAAGGTATTCCAGGCTTCAAAAAAGATGGAACTCTTCCCAAATCATTTTGTGAAGCCAACATCACATTGATGTTGGCTTCGTAAAGATCCAGCAAAGAAAGAGAACTACAGGCCAATATCTTTGATGAACATAGGTGCTAAAATTCTCAAAAAGATCCTAGCAAACCGGATTCAACAATCCATCTCAGAAATCATCCCTCATGACCAAGTAGTCTTCATACCTGGGATGCAAGGCTGGTTCAACATTCGTAAAACCATAAATGTAATTAAATACATCAACAGATGTCAAAACAAAAACCACATGATTACATCATAAGATGTGGAAAAAGCTTTTGATAAAATCCAGCACCCCTTCTTGATAAAAACACTCTAACATGTAGGCATATGGGGAACATACCTCAAAATAGTAAAAGACGTCTACGAGAAACTCACAGCCAGCATACTCCTAAACGGACAAAAATTGGAACCATTTCCCCTGAAAACTGGAACAAGACAAGGATGCCCACTCTCACCCCTCCTGTTCAACATAGTATTGGAAGTCCTGGTTCGAGCAATCAGAGAAGGAAGGCAATCAGGGATATCCAAATAGGAAAAGAGGAAGTCAGGTTATCTCTCTTTGCAGACAATATGATTGTGTACCTTGAAAACCCAAGAGAATCTGTCAAAAACCTCTTTACATTGATAAAGGCCTTTGGCAAAGTCTCAGGATACAAAATAAATGTGCAAAGGGCAATCGCATTTTTTTACACCAATAATAAACAAAGAGAAACCCAAATTTAAAGCACAATTCCATTCACAATAGCCACAAAAAAATGAAATACCTTGTCATCTTCCTAACCAGAGATGTGAAAGACCTTTACAATGAAAACTACAAAACACTGCTCAAAGAAATTAAAGATGACACAAACAAGTGGAAAAATATCCCATGCTTATGGATTGGAAGAATCAACATTATGAAGACGTCCATCTTACCTAAGGCAATCTACAAATTCAATGCAATACCCATCAAATTACCAGCAACATTCTTCTCAGACCTAGAAAAAACAACACAGGAATTCATATGGAAACACAAATGTCCAAGAATAGCCAGAACAATCCTTAGTAAAAAAAAACCAAAGCAGGTGGTATCACATTACCAGACTTCAAACTTTACTATAAAGCTACAATCATCAAAACAGCTTGGTATTGGTATAGGAACAGGCATATAGATCAATGGAATAGAATTGAGATTCCAGAAGCAAAACCTCAATTTCTCAACCAACTCATCTTCGACAAAGCCTCCACCACCTACCACTGGGGAGAGGAGAACCTATTCAGTAAATGGTGCTGGGAAAACTGGCTGTCCACATGCAGAAGATTGAAACAGGACCCCTATCTATCCCCATACACAAAAATTAACTCCAAATGGATCAGAGACCTAAATGTAAAACCTCAAACCATAAGAACCTT
>NW_007165775.1:3635-48694 GCF_000164805.1 Carlito syrichta
CCCATTATAAAATGAGCAAAAGATATGAACAGACACTTCACAAAGGAAGACATCTGAGCAGCCAACAGACACATGGAGAAATGTTCAACCTCACTTTTCATCAGGGAGATGCAAATCAAAACCACACTGAGATACCACCCACCTCCTGTCAGAATGGCAATTATTAACAACTCAAAAAATAACAGTGCTGGAACACTTCTACACTGTTGGTGGGAGTGTAAACTAGTGCAACCTCTGTGGAAAGCAGTGTGGCTATTCCTAAAAGCTCTAAATATCAACCTCCCATGTGACCCTGTAATCCCCCTACTGGGAATATACACTGAAGAACTCAAATCACTCTATAAAAAAGATACCTGCATATGCATGTTTATCGTAGCATTGTTCACAATAGCAAGAACCTGGAAGCAATCATGCTGCCCATCAAAAGAGGACTGGATTAAAAAAATGTGGTACATATACACAATGAAATACTATGCAGCCATAAAAAAGAACAAAATCATGAATTTCACAGCAACCTGGATGGAACTAGAGTCTATAATACTAAGAGACCTCTCACAGAAACAAAGATCCGAGTATCACATGTTCTCACTCATATAGTAGACCTTGAACATCCAATGTAATACTATAAGAAAATGACTGACAGTAGTGGGAAACTATGGGGTGGGGAGGGAGATGGGATTAACAGTAGTAAATATCTGTCTGGGGATGGGGAAACACCTCTTATCAACAAGGGTGCCTGAACGAAATGTATTTGTATACCTAACCCTTAACTGTACCCCACAATATCATAATAAAAAATATTGATTATAAAAAAAAGTAGACCATAAATTACTTTAACTGAAGCAGAATATATAGCAACATATATTTACACAATTTAATTGATTTTTTAAAACTTGTGATCTTAGCACATTAGGAGAAATTATGATGTCTATAGTAGCCACTAGAATTTGACTCATAGTATTTTTCAATTCATTATCAAAATTCTGAAGGTGCATGCTTTAAATATTCCATAAAAAAACAGCTTTACAGAGGCATTTAAGGATCCATGATTTTGTGTTCTGCTAGATAGTTTAAAAAAAAAATCTCATTTTAGGGTGAATTGCTTAAGCCCTGCATTCTAAAATAGAGTCTACAAGGCAATTGAAAGAGAATAAGAACATATGAAGTTAAAGAAATGACCTAAAGAAAACTTTTATGAAGCATTTAAAAAACAACCTATTTCTTTCCCATAAGGCCTGGTAGCTGGGACCAACTGTGCCCGGCAGTTGCCTTTACTCTGAAGTATTGCATTGGGAATGCTCTTCTTTTTTTCTTTTTTTAAATTATAAAGATATGGGGTACAATTCAGAGTTAGGCATATAGACCAATGGAACAGGATAGAGATTCTGGAAGCAGAGTCTCAATTTCTCAATCAACTCATCTTTGACAAAGCTCCAACAACAATCACTGGGGAGAGAACCACTGTCTGATAACATGTAGAAGATTGAAACAGGACCCCTACCTATCACTATACACAAAAATTAACTCTAAATGTATCAAAGACCAAAATGTAAAACCTCAAACTATAAGAATCTTAGAAAATGCAGGCGACAACCTTATGGAGATTGGAACTGGCAACCAATTCCTATACAGAAGCCTAAATGCCCATACCTTAAGAAATAAGATTGACAAGTGGGACCTCATCAAACTAACAAGCTTCTGCAAAGCAAAAGAAATCTTCAAGAGAGCAGGGAAACAGCCCACAGAATGGGAAAAATATTTGCCAACTGTATATCTGACAAAGGCCTAACATCTAGGGTCTACAAGGAATTCAAATGCACCAAAAGAAAAAAACAAACAACCCACTTTAAAAAGTGGGCAAAAGAAATAAATAGACACTTCTCAAAAGAAGATATATGGGCAACCAACAGACACATGAAAAAGTGCTCAACCTCACTAATCATCAGGGCAATGCAAATCAAAACCACATTGAGATACCACGTAACCCCAGTAGGAATGGCTACCATTAATAAAACAAACAATAGATGTGAGGTCGTGGAGAAAAAGGGAATGTTCTTTTTTAAACAAACAAACAAACAAACAAACATTTATACAGGCTCCAAAGTCAGTAGAAAGTCACATACTATACATAGCAACAGTTTTCAAACTATGACTATGTTAGTAAACTAAATTGAATTTGTATTTAGTCATGATATTAAAACAACTTTTAATAGACTTAAAAAGGCATTCATAATAATTATTTCAAGAATATCTTTCATGATATGAACTCTATACAAAGATAACCTTTCCTTAGTTGCATTGTGTTTGAACAGCAGTTGGCATTACCTGTGACCACCTGCAAGCAAAATCTCTAGGTTTCTGTCTATACCCTAGGACATATTTTGAATCATGCATAAACAGAGCCATATGTTGGCACCAGATCACCACCCTGCTTAAGAGAGCAGTAATAGCGCTAGTTTATTTCGTATTCTCATCAGTGTATAACATGTTGGTTGACCTTTAAAAGTTGCTTAATAAATGTTTGCTGAGTTGGAGCAGCATTTATTACCTATTGAAGTTCTTACTGAATTGTATTGTAATAACCTTTTTTGCATCTCCATTTGATGCAGTATACCTATGGAAACGCTTTTTACACTGCTCAGTTTTTGAACCAGTCAATGTTGGTGCCTTTTAGTGCATCTGTTGTTTTTTGTTTCACCTCTTCCACATCAGCTTTCAGTTTTTTCCCTTTCAGTTTTTTCATTTGGGGAAACAAACAAACAAACAAACAAGTCACTCAGAGTGAGGTAGGGTGAATGGGGGGCATGAGGCATGGGCTCATACCATTTTTGGTCAAAAACTGAACACTCAGTGCAGTGTGGGCAGGTGCGTTGTCATGGTGGAAGAACCAGTTTCCTGCTTGCCACAACTCAGCACGTTTCTTCCACCAATTGTGATGCAGCCTTCTCAAAACTTCCAGATGAAAACTTTTGGTTGACCATTTGATCCAGAGGAACAAAATCCAAGCGTACTACAAGGATTTCACCCTCTAAAACATAATTTTGGAATTATTTTTTGGATGGAGTGTAGGATCACAGCTCATGGCCTCCTGGTCTCAAGTGATCTTCCTGCCTAAGTCTTGTGAGTAGCTGGGACTACAGGCATGCAGCACCATGCTTGCCTAATTTTTCCATATTTTTGTAGAGATGGAATCTTGTTATGTTACCCAGGCTGATCTTGAACTCCTGGCCTCAAGCGATCCTCCCGCCCCAGTCTCCCAAATCGCTGGGATTACAGGAGTGAGCCACCATGCTTGGCTGGAGTTTTAACACATCCATGATCACAGACACGTCAGGAACCCCTTTTGTAACCCTTTGACCTGCTCTCGTCTCCACACACAGAATGTGGTTAATTGTGAACACCTTTGAATCTTGGTCTGAGGACTTTTGCTTTGCTGCCCAAAAAACTTTTTGACATTTCTGTGAGGGATGGGTACTCCAGTTTCTTTGCCCCTTGGTAGGAAAACTGTAAAGTCATTGTCTAACTTCCCAGTGGGGTAAATCTCTATTGAATAGGGTTAACCTGCTTGATATGTTCCTGTTCGTCCTGCTTCTTTTCTTTATTTTGATCCTTATGAGTGTTTCCTGAAAACTCTTCCTCAATAAACTACTTGTGTTGGAATCCTTGTCCAAAGTCTTACTTCTGAGTGACTTTCTGAGTTTGCATAATAATTAATGGCGCTATGAAGAGAGAATGACATATAATATTAGACACACTTCAAACACCTTCAAGACATTCTTTTCAAAATTAGATATCATACTCAAATACTAAACTTAGGTATCCAATATCTATAATGACTGTTGGATTATGAGCTAAGCACTAGAATATATATATAAATTTATCCTCACAGAAATGTCAAAAAGTTTTTTAAAAGGGCATTATCTATGGGGCCAGACTGTCTGGCTTTATGTCCCATTAAAACTTTAGCTTGTTTTGCATTTCTCTAACCCCAGTAAGAATGGTCATAATTAATAAAACAAACAACAACAGATGCTGGCGAGGATGCAGAGAAAAAGGAACATTTCTACACTGCTGGTGGGAATGCAAATTACTGCGACCTCTTTGGAAGACAGTGTGGCAATTTCTGAAAGAACTAGAAATTGACTTTCCATTTGACCCAGCAATTCCCCTATTGGGAATATACCTGGAGAAACTCAAATCATTCTACAAAAAAAGATGCCTGCACATGTATGCTTGCTGCAGCTCTCTTCACAATAGCAAAAACATAGAACCAACCATGTTGCCCATCGAAGCTGGACTGGATAAAAAAAATGTGGTACATATACAAAATGGAATATCATATAGTCATAAAGAAGGACAAATATAGGGACTTCGCAGCAACTTGGATGGATGTAGAGTCAATCATACTCAGTGATCTATCAGAGAAACAAAGAACAAAGTACCATATAGTCTCACTCATAAGCGGAACTTGAACAATTATAATACTATAAGAAAGGGATTGGTAGTAGTGGGAAATTGTCAGGGGAGGGGAGGTGGGATTAGCTGTTGAGGGAAACTGCTGGGGGAGAGGGGCATATCTCATCAAGGGTACCTGCATAATCAGTATTTGTATACCTAACCCTGAAATGTACCCCACATCTTTATAATAATAAAAATATATGTATTAAAAAAACTTTAACTTGTTAAGTAATTTCAGAAAAATAATTTTCTTGACTATGCCTGTTTCCTTTCTTAGGAAATGGGATGGATATACTTATTTTATAGGGTTGTTAACAAAATGATGCATACAATGAATTTAGAACAATTCCTCACACTGTTTAATAAACATTAGCTATAATAATAGTTAATATAAGACATTACTATGAGCAGAGCTGAACCAAGGACCTTAAGAACTTAACCAAATCTGTATAGTTAGAGAGTGTCAGAATCTAGATTTGACATTTTGAACTCCTAATACCTTCCTCTGTACATACTACTACTATCTTTGTTTTGGCCACTATCATGTTTTGCTTGGATTTATGAAAAATTTCTTTTGCTTGTTTTACAGCCAATTTTTCTAAAATACTTGCAAATCTCACCATACCACCTTCCTTGAAAGATTACCCTATTTTCCTAGGCTACAATCCAAACTCCTAAGCAACTTGTACAAGGTCTTTTATGATTGAGCTCTCTTGGCCTGCGACTTAGCTTGTACAGACCTCTGCTTGAATTTAATATTCTCTAGTTCCAAACGTTCTCGAAAACATTACTCCCATGGTTTAAGCAACAGGTTTTCTCAGTACTATTCTATAATCACCCACCTTACCCCCAATATTAGAGACCTCTTATTCACCTTAAGAATTCAACAATTTAAAAAAATTATTTAAAACATAATAAAGTTAGTTCTAGTTGACTCAAGTAGAGGTAATTATTCAAAAATTCTTTGATTTAAATATTCTTTTGTGAGCTCAACTTTAATTTTAGGAGTTTCAGAGAAAGAATAATTATATGCTGATTCTGATCTCAAAATGTCACTGAGAATAATTAGCCAGAAAAGAAAGGGGTATTGCATTTAAACATTTTGTACCAGAATAGAAGGAAAAAAATAATAGGTCTTGTTCTTCAGGACCTTAAGCATTATCTATAAATGCTTCTATTCATATTACTCAATGTTTCTAAATATTTAGATAAAAATCTGAAGAGATTATGGCTTTAATAGCTATTTATGCAATAAAATTTACAACAGTTTCATTGATATGGGATACTATTGAACTATTCACCAATATGGAACATAAACACATACAAAATAAGGTTGGTATAATAGCAATAGTTCAAAGTTACCTACAAATAAAAAAGGCTGAGTTTACACCCTTCAAATTTACAATTTCTTGCTAAAACCTTTGATCAATTGAAAGAGATCATATATATGAGGCATTTAGAAAAGTACTTAGCATGTAGTAAGCATTGATTTTTAAAAAGATCTTTGTCACTTTGCCACACGTCTTCCTCATGTTTCTTCCCAGTCTACTTCACTCTCCTCTACCTATAGGAACCTTTAATAGGACTATAGGTATTCATATATCAAGGCCCTGATATATGAATAACAAGCTTTTGTGATCACAAACTAGGAATGACTTATCACAAACTAAGACTGACCCTAAAATATAATGTCCCTGAAGTCTCTCTTGGTAAGAAAGCTCGGGTTAACTATGACAAACTGGAAATCTCTGGACCCTTTATTTCTGAATCATTTAATTCCAGAAATACTCCAGTCATTTCCTTTTTTCTTTGACATTATTTCTATCATTATACGCACTTTAGTGATAGAACAATACACAGGCAACTTCTCCATTCTGGTGCAAAAGGTGCTACTCACCGCTATGTCTTCAGGGACAGGTGCATTTTCTCAGTCATTTGTTTTATTCTTTCTTCTTGTAATCAGACTTCTCACTGCCATATATGGTATAATTCCCTTTACTTGGGGTAGCTAGAGAGAGACAAGAGCCATACATTCAATATAGTCAAATTGCTTCAGTCAAAAGTTCAATTTTTTCACTGAGTCCACAAGCCAGGAAGGTCATTAGTGACTTTAGAGAAAGAGAATATTCAGGAAACTGTTACTGGTATCTACTAGGTAACAAAGTAGCAATTTGGCTTGGTTCCTCAAAAGGAGATTTGGTAGAGTTTTAGGGGTTGTACAAATACAAGGGGAGACCTCAAAAAAACCTGAATTATCTTTCAGAGGATGGGACCCTTGTAGTCCAGGTTCCCCCTCGGCCTCTGCCAGGTAAATATTCAAGGAGCCCATTGGCATCACTGTACCAACGAGCGTTGTTGTGAGAGACTGCGTTCGGCTTCAGTGAATTTTTTTTTTGGAGGTTCTTTCAATGAGTTTGTCTATTTCATAACGAGCGGTTTATGATTGCACCTGCTCACACCATGCTGAGTTTTCAGAAGTTTTTGACCAAAAATGGCATAACCCCGTGCCCCACCCTTTCTTTTTACTTGATCTTGCCCAGAGTGACTTTTTTTTTTTTTTGGTTTCCCTGGTTGGAAAAAATCCTCAGAGGGAAATGTTTTGCCAATGTGAAAGAAGCGAAACAACAACAAAAATGTCTAACGGATATCAAAATTGGCGAGGTCAAAAACTGTTTTGAGCAGTGAAAAAAGATCTCGATAGGCATATTGCATCAAATGGAGAGTACTTTGAAGGTGACTGAAGTTTAAACATGTAAGAATAAATACACAATTTTAAATAAATAAATTCGGGTCTTTTGGGGTTTCCCTCGTATATATAACAATGTTTTCTAACAAAAAATGTCATTTGCTAACAAAAAATGTCATGGAGAAAGGGTAGAAGGCAGCTATAGCTGGGTAAGCATCTTAGGTCATAAAGTCACAAGAAATAGCACACTTTTTGTCTTTTTTGAATCAGCTTACTATTTAGCTTCCCTTTCGTTCTAGTTGGTTGGGCAGGAAATCCAACTTCCTTGCTGCAGGTAGGCCCTTCTCGCCACAGATGTGATGTCACATGACTGGTGTCTGTCCTTGGTGATGCCTCTTTGTTATCTGTTATCAGTGACACAGATCACTGCTGAGACACCCAGGGCTTCCCACTGATTCTGCTGCTTCTAGGGCATGCCTAAAGTATGGGGATCTTTGTTGAAACTAGGAGCTTCAGGTCTAGTTTAAAATCCTTAGACATACTTTGCGGCAATCCCCTCTTGAGATCAGAAGCCTCTTGAGGTATTTCCTTGAAGTAGTTCACAGCTCATGAAAAACACAGACTTCTGTATCTCCTCCTGGTTTTCAGAAAGGTCTTTTTCTGTCTGAGGAACACCTTTCTGTCTTTATGTGTTTCTCAGATGCACTCCTCCAAAGCCCCATTTATTCTCCTCTCTCTAGGAGACATATCTTAAGCTCTTCTGGTGGGTTTGCTTTTGGGAAACAACAACTAAGAAAGAAGATGACTTGGATAACTTTTGCTTTCAGTGCTGCTACAATATTTCTTTTAAGCAAAGACATACAGAACAAGCTATCTAAATGAAGTTATAGCAGAATGTGCGAGAACAAATAAATCTCTCTGTCTTAGTTCATTTAGGCTGCTACAACAAAATAGCATAAACTGGGTGGTTTTTAAACATCAGATATTTATTTCTCACAGACTTGGGTGCTGCTGGAGAGTCTAAAAGTAAGATGTCAGCATATCCAGTGTCTGGTGAGAACCTGCTTACTGGTTTATAGACAGCCATCATCTTGTTGATTCTTCACATGGTGGAAGGGGTAAGGGAGCTCTCTTGGGTTTCCTTTATAAGGGCACTAATCCCATTCAAGAGGGCTCTGTTCTTATGACTTCATTGCCTAAACACTTCCAAAAGACACCACTTCCAATATCATCACATTGGGGATAAGGTTTCAACAAATGAATTTTGACATTTTCCATATGACACATGGTGACCTTTGGTAGATCTATGTTTCCATCTAACCAGTTTATACAACTCTAGTAGAAAAAGATATTTCCTTTTCTCCAACACTGATAAATTTAGTAGGAGTTTTGAAACATACCCTGGAACCTATGAGTGGTATTAGTCACATTAAAACCACTCGGTGGAAGAAAGGAGGATGATGACTCCTCAAACAAAGTAAGGATAATATTTTCTGCATAGATAATAGATTCTGAGCAGACCAAAGTAATGCAGGTGTTCACTATTTATATATCTCTGAAACCAACTAGCTATATGACCTTGGACATGTGACCCAAGCATTTTGAATTTAGGTTTTCAACCACGTAATGAGGGTTAATATCTGTTCTGCCTAACTTATTACGCCAATAAGAGAGTTAAATGATCGAATGTGGGAGCTTTTTGTAAACAGTTAGCCCTGGAAGAGCATAAGGGAGCAATTTTATCTTTTGCTTGACTTCCCTTGGGTTTAAAACATCCATCACCTCCATTACTTCTTATTCATTTAAATTGATGTGCTGTAGAAGACTCTTGCATGAATTCATTCTGAAAAATATCAAACCAAATAAAAGGCAGCCTGGACTTCTGTAGATTCTATTAATCACATCACCTCAACTCAGCACACCATCATTTATCATCTCACTTTGTTGATTACATGTCAGCTAGTCTTCAATTCATTTCATGGGAACCCTACCAATACTAATTCATTCTAATTAGTGCACTTCTGCATCTCTGTGACAGAGCAGTAGATGTTTTGTTCAAGAACATTTTTCCCTGTAGTACAGCAATCTAATTTCTTCCTTTTGTCTATTCTATTCATTGTAGTTAAAAATGATTCTGAAGTTTACATATCACAATGTACTTTGTAGTAGAACTCTTTCAGATAGAAGTGACCTTTTATTTTTTAAAGGTATTTCATTATTTTCTTAGAAATGAAAATATGAGCACATGTGGGTTTCAGGACTTTCCTTCTTACACTTGAAGGATGTGCTACAACAATACAAGTGCCAGCGCCATCATTACACTATTACAGCTCATTATTGTTGTAACTATGATTATGGATGAACAGTGCTTTTGTTGGAAAATTGATTCTGTATTGCTCATTGAATCCTCATCCAACAGCCCTCAGGGGTGGGTATTATATTACCATTCTACAGATAAGAATAATGAGATTCTGAGAATGAAAGAGTTTAGCACAGATATTAAAATATACACCTGGCTATTTTAGATTCTTATAAATTTTCTCATGACTTTGAGTCAGATAGCCGAAACTACAAAAGAACCTGATAGGATTATGGTTGGGATTGCATTGACATCTTTATTATATTGTGTCTTCTATTCCATAAACATAATATGTCTCCAATGTTTAGGCCTTTAATTTATCTCAGAAATATTTTGCGGTTATTGGTGTACAGGTCTTTTACTTCTTTTGTTAAATCATCCCTAAGCATTATATATATTTTGGTGTTATTTGCTAATTTTTTTGGAAAATTTCAGTATGTGATTTTTGCTACACTTACAAGGAATTACAATTATTTTTTTAATATTGATTCTCTATCCTGGGAATGTGATAGACCTACTAAAACATCCTAGTAGCTTTTTGTAGATGTCATAGGATTTTCTAAGTGTAACTGAATGTCCATGAATAAGACTAAGTCTTCCTTTTTATGGTTGTTATTTATTTATTTACTTAGTTACAGTTGATTCTCATTAGTCATAGGAATTATGTTCTGTAGAGGCTCTGTGGACACTGAATTAGTAATTATTGAACCATTGCTCCTAGGGGAAATACAGAGCTAGGAACCTGTGAGCCTCTGGTCACAGAATTTTCATCAGCCGGTCAATTTACAAACCTGTTTATGTGTATTTCTTTTTCAATAAATCTTACTTAACATGTATTATTGATTAATTAACATTGAACCCATAGCCAAAGCACAGTAACTCATACCTGAAAGAAGTGTATCTTGCACACCTATTTTCTCTGTAAGTCATATCACAGCCTCCTTGCTCTTAGGAACACTAGCCAACATCTTAGCACTATGCTTGGGGGTCATTTAAAACAAGGGAATCACCAACCAAAAGCACATACATGTAAATAGACCATGAAGAGGACACTTTTTTACTGTCTGAGAATTGAAACAAGGAGGCAGAGTATATCTGTGACTGCCAGTGCAAATGCTGTAAGGACTGATTTGGGGGGTTACACATGAAGTTTTTTGTTTTTTTTTTTCCACTCTGATAGCTATTATTATTTCATTTTTCTGCTTACTTGGGGTTTTATTAGCTCTTCTTTTTCTAGTTTCTTAACAACAGTGACAAAAAATTGAAGCTATTTATTTCAGACCTTTATTTTCTAAAAAAGAAGTCTTTCTTTTTATTTGTGCAGATTTAGGAGGTACAAGTGCAATTTTGCAACATGGATATGTGGATATATTATGTAGTAGTAAAGTCTGGGCTTTTAGTGTAGCCATCACCCAGATAGTGCACACTGTGCTCATTAAACAATTTCTTATCCATCACCCCCTTTCACCCTCCCAAGCTTCAAAGTCTCCAGGGCCTATTATTCTACACTTGTGTTCCTAGGTACACATTATTTTGCTCCCAATTATAAATGAAAACATGTGGTCTTTGACTTTCTGTTTTTGATAATGGACTCCAGCTGTTAAAATAATAAATTCCAAACCATCTGGGTTGCTGCAAAAGATATGATTTTGTTCTTTTTTATGGCTGAGTAGCATTCTACTGCATATACATACCCCACATTTTCTATCCAATCATCCATTGATGGATACTTAGGTTGATTCCATATCTTTGCTATTGTGGATACTGCTGTAATAAATGTAAAAGTGAAAGTCTCTTTTTGACATAATGATTTGTTTTCTTTGGATAGATATCCTGTAGTGGGATTGTTGAATTGAATGGTAGTTCTATTTTAAGCTCTTTGATAAATCTCCATACTGTTTTCCATCGAAGTTGTACTAACTTAAAGTTCCAACAACAATGTATAAGTGTTCCCTATAAGTGGAATCCTTGCCAACATATTATTTTACTATTTTATGTAGCCATTCAGGCTGGTGTAAGATAGTATCTCATTGTAGTTTTAATTTGTATTTCCCTGAGAATTAGTGATGTTGGACCTTTTTATCATAGGCTTGTTGGTCATTTGTGTGTCTTCTTTTGAAAAATGTCTGTTCATTTCCTTTGCCCACTTTTTAATAGCGTTATTATTTTTTTTTCTTTTTGAGTCGTTTGGATTTCTTGCAGATTTTCAGTATCAGTTTTTTGTTGGATGCAGACTTTGCAAATATTTTCTCCCATTTTGCAGGTTGTCTTTTCACTCTGTCAATTATTTACTTTGCTGTGCAGAAGTTTTTAGTTTAATTAAATCTCATGCCTCTATTTTTTGTTGCATTTGCTTTTACGGTCTCTCCTGTCAGCACTTCCACAGCTTTTTTCCTTCAAACTGTCACCTCTCAGAGGTACTGGTCCCAGAGTTATTCAAGTTGTTCACTGTGAAACTAGCAAAGACTGAAACTTTACCAACTCTGGATGTTAAGAAGTGGGTCAGTTTTATGCCAGGGGTTCAGATGACTTGTTTTCAATTTTCTAAAACATGAAAGGTTTGTTCTATCCCTTCCCTCACCATCACCATTTTTTTTTTAATCACCAGGAAAAGCCTATAACATGAAAAACATCGAGTCTTGTTACCCTTCCTGGGAGTGAAGGTACAGAATATCTTCCCCAACTCTTTGACCAGCCCTGTCTCTCTAATCCTGTCTTTTCTTGTCTTGTTAGTAAAAATAAACAATTTTGCTGGGCATGGTAGCTAACACTTATAATCTCAGCACTTTGGAAGGCCGAGGTGAGAGGATTGCTTGAGCTTATGGGTTCGAGACCAGCCTGGGCAACTTGGTGAGACCTCATCTCTACAGTAAATAAAAAAATTAGCCAGGCATGGTGCTGTGTGCCTATAATTACAGCAATTTGGAAGACTTAAGATAGAAGGATTACCTGAGTCCAGCAGGTCGAGGCTACAGTGACCATGAGCATGCCATTGCACTCCAGCTTGGGTGACAGAGTGAGACTCCAACTCAAGAAAAAAATAGTACATAATTTTAAAAAGTGCCTGGCTTGAGATCCAATTAAATACTGCAATAGAAAAGTTAAAATGTTTAGCTGGGCTCAGTGGCTCAGCCTGTAATCCCGCACCTTTGGGAGGCTGAGGTGAGTGGATTGCCTGAGCCCGTGGGTTCGAGACCCACCTGGGCAGTGAGACCTCATCTCTACAATAAATCAAAAAATCAGCCGGGCGTGGTAGCGTGCGCCTGTAGTTCCGGCTACTTGGAAGGCTGAGGTGGAAGAATCGCTGGAGTCCAGCAGGTCGAGGCTGCAGTGGCCGGGAGCGGCCACTGCACTCCAGTTTGGGCGACAGAGTGAGACTCCAACTCAAAAAAAAAAAAAAAAAAGTTTATTAGAAATCACCCTGCATCTAAAGTGCTAGAGAAAGTAGGATTCTAAGTCACACCAGTGCAACAAAAATAAGCCGTATATAGCTATTCAAAACTGACTAAATCATTCTCTTTGAGATGGCTTAAAAACTTACAGCTTTGGAGAAGTGCAAGCATGTGGAAAAGTATTCACCTGTATATCATTGAAGTTTATTGACTCCTAGAGTAGGATTTTTCTGTCACAGTGAAAAAAAAGTCAGTAAAATGAGAATATGTCTTCCAGATATTGGCTTTCATCTCCTGGGGAATATTCACAACTGTAAATTTACATTTCATTTTTAGTTTTTAGAATCTTTGGAAAATTTGTTGTCTCTAATGGATAACATTCGTCTTACTCTAATAGAATCACTAGATCATCATCTGTAACAACCTGGTAACTTGCTCCAGTTGAATGACTGTTTTATTCAGTGGCTCCTGCTACGAGTCTTTTGGAGCAAAAGCCACGGTTCTCTTGAGTCAGGCTTAGAAATTCCCTTATCTCTATCTCTTTCCTTCTCTCCCTATGTCTGGCTGTGCATTTCCTCCTAAGTTGTATAGATGATGGTGGGGCTCATCATGCATAAATTGGAAGACAGAGATAAAAGTAAAAGAGGGAGAGTTCTGTAATCTTTCTCAATATTGTTTAGGTTAAATTAGCTGGAGATAAGACATATAGTTAATGAAATAAACTCAAATCAAATAGAAATGAGAGTTTTCATATTGCTTTGTATTTTCCTCTAATTCTTCAAAGAGATGTATTTATAAAGAGGCAATCTAAGTTTGTAAGAGTGGAAATAAACACAGCTAATGGTGTATATAGCATTTGTTGGCTTTTATGTTAAGTACTGAAATTAGCAGAGGGGGAAGGGATACAATGTAAAGGGTACTAAGATACATTGAGTGCCCATAATTGGAAGGAGCTTAAAACATTTTTTCCCCAACAGAATCTTATGGGAAATATAGTATTATACACATTTTGAACAGGAGGAAATAGACTTTAAGAAGTGTTTGTCTCAGATCAGAATTTAAAAATTAGGGTTTTACATCTGGATGTCTCTGACTCCAAAATTCATACTCTTGCCAGGTCTTTACAAAGCATATTTGGGGGATTGCTGGGGATCAACAATGCTGCCCACTGAAACTGAATGGATTAAAAAAATGTGATACATATGCACAATGGAATATTATGCAGCCATAAAGAAGGACAAACATATGGACTTGGCAGTAACTTGGATGGATTGCGAGTCTATCATACTCAGTGATCTATCACAGATACAAAGAAATTAGTACCACATGTTCTCACTCATAAGCGAATCATGAACATTTATCATACTATAAGAAAGGGATTGGCAGTAGCAGGTTACTGCCAGGGGAGGGAGAGAGTGGAGACACAACATCAATAAGGGTACCTGATCCCAATCCAGAGAAAGTAGGGACCAAATGAGGCCGAAAATTTACCTGTACTATGACCACTTATGTACCTAATCCTGAATTGTATTCAGCATCTTTAAAATAAAAAAGTATAAACAAAAGAGAAAGTTAGAGAAAGAATGACAAATGACAAAACAAAACTTATTATCAAGCTTCTCAAAAAAATTTTTGAATTGAGAATAAAGAGAATTTGGAAAAATGAATAAATAAGAAATTCAGTGAATCTCCAGCCAAACAAAAAACATTCCTAATGCCCTCCTACTCTTAGCATGAAGATAAATTTAAAAGTCTTTTCTAATACTGGTTGCTGTTTCTGATAATGAGAAAGACTCTGTGTATTTATATAAGTATTCCTTAGGGGAATTTTCATGCCCTGCAATGTATTTTCTTTCAAGTTTTTGAAGTTATTTTGTATTGAGAAACATCATATTTTATAAAGAATGTATAAAACTGTATTGTGTCAGGTTGTGCTTCGTGGCTCAGCCTGTAATCCCAGTACTTTGGGAGACTGAGGCAAGCGGATTACCTGAGCCCATGGTTCCAGACCAGCCTAGGCAACTTAACAAGACCTCATCTCTACAATAAGATAAGATAAAATAAGATAAGATAAGATAAGATAAAATAAATTAGTTGGGCGTGGTAGTACATGCCTGTAGTTCCAGCTACTTGGAAGGCTGAGGCAGAAGGATCACCAGAGCCCAGCAGGTCGACACCGGGGTGGCCGTGAATGTGCCACTGCACTCCAACTTGGGCGACAGAGTGAGACTCCAACTCAAAAAAAAAAAAAAAAAAAAGAAAGAAAGAAAGAAAAAGAAAGAAAAGAAAAATCGTGTTGTGTATAAAATGTGATGTAAATATGAAAGCATTTCTACAGAACAAGGCATGATAGCCTGCAATCTGAAAACCTCTCTTCACCATGATTCTTTTTCACTTCAGCAGCATGTGAGGAGTCATGTTTGATTTCTATCCTCGGGAAGGGCAGGGGTTCTCAGGGAAGCATTCATGTTGTATTCACATTGAGTTCATTCTGAGCATTTTGTGTTTTGCTTAAACTTGAGGACATGGCAGAGAGATGCTTTTTAAAAAATTCCCATATATCTTATTTTATTTTGAAATTTTCAGTAATTCTTTGTAACTCAAAACTAAAACTTTGAAATATTTTCTGGTACATTGAAATGTATTATGCTTAAGTGGACATGAGTTTATCTATTTTTTTTCTATGGAGTTCGGCAACCTTTTGTATTTGAACACAGTTCAAAGTAAGTGGAAAGTCTTTGTATATGTGTGTGTCTTACAAATTCTATTTATGGAACTGTTTCACTAGTAGTATATTTTTGAAAACACATGTTGCATGTAAAGGACTTGGATAATTTAAAACGTTAAGGATTATATAGTCTATCTTAAAGATCACAAAAAATTGAATTGTGTTGGTCAATGTCAAACTAAAGAAATTACTGTAAAGACCCAAGGGAACCAAGTGCAGGGGAATAGTGAAACAAGAAATGGAAGGCTAACAAAGCTAGATGGAGTGATGAGACAGCCCAGAAATAAGCTGCAAAAAGGGGTCTGAACCACTTCAAGAGAGAGAAGAGGTTGCTATTAGAGTCCATGAGCTGTATAACTGTCCCCTACTCCACCAACTAGTAAGCTGGAACCTCAGTACACCATGGAGTGGATACGGAGAGGAGTATAAATACCTTGTCTTCTCCCTGCCTCCCTGTCTTCCAGAGGCCTCCCATTGTTGAGCCCATTGGATGCTAGCTGTCCAAGGAGTCTGAACTACGGGCTGCAGGGATGAAGTTCCCTGTGACAGGAACAAAGCAAAACAGAGGAAGGGGAAGGAAGGGATGGCTCCAGGTTCAGCACAAGAGGATAAAAAGAAAGTCACTTACCTTCAACATATATTAGGAAATATATGCTTTGAATGACATTTTTTACAAAAGGAGAGTCAAAATGTAAATTATACTATTCCTTATAGATATGAAAAATAGAATATGAACTAGTAAACTAAAGATTTACAATTTTAGAAAATGATTTAAGGAAATGGAAGTAGATAAGAAAATGGACTTGAATGGTAAAAAAATACTTTAAAAATATTCTAGGATAGGTAGAATGGATGTGAATATCGATTACCTGTGACATTTCATCATAGAATTACAAGAGGAAATACAAAAGGAGATGGATTATTCAAATAAAAGAAACTTGAGTAGGATTCCTCTAGACCACAGGCCTGCAAACTTTTTCTGTAAAGGGTAACATAGTCAATATTTTAAGTTTTGTGGGTCATACAGTCTCTGTGGTAACTACTCAGCTCTGCTATTATAGTATGAAATCAGCCATAGACAAAACGTCAATGAATGCATACAATTGCATTCCAATAAAACTTTATTTCAAAAACAGTAAAAGGTTGGAATTTGCTCATGAACTACTCTGACGACCCTGCTGTAGAAAAAATTGTTATCAAAAGCAATTTATTCCAGTTTTTACTGGTTCACTTACAAATATTTCTCATGTTCATGCTCATATAGTGGACTCTGAATTCAGACTGCTTTCTTTCAAATCTTAGATCTGCCATATGCTTGCTGAGTGGATTTTGGAAACTCCTTATTATCTCTGAGAAATGAGGTTCAGGATGGTTGCTGACCTCATAGGATTTTGTGGAAATTATGAGATTATATCTGTGAAGCACTTAAAATAATGCCCAGCAAACAGAAAAAAAACTATAGTTATAGTTGCTGATCTCACCAACTCCAGCTTTCACTGTTTTATAGATAACTAGTTATAGCAGAATGAATTTACTTGACCTAATAGGAATATTTAAACATATTCATCAAAAAAAGATGCAATACTTTACTTTATTCTAGCACCCACTACCCAGAAAACAGTAGCAAATCTTTATTTCATTATCTATTGTCTGCAAAGTCATGAATAAAAAGTACAGTCTAATTGCAATCTAAGACACTAAAAAGCTTATCCATTTTAGCCAGGCGGTGAGAATTATAGGCTCCTTGGGCATAAACAGGACAATACAATGTACCATTTGCTAAATTTCATGTACTTGGTACATATATCAAGTCTGGCAGGTGCTAAGAAGGAATATGACAGCTCATAAATGGCCAAGAATGCCCACATATTGACCTATGCTAATAAGTTAAACTGACTCCAGTTAAATTTTTTACCTGTCCAATGATCTTTACAATGGAATAAATTGTGCCATAATCAGCTTTAGTTGAAGAAGTGGGTGAAATAGATGAATGGCAGAAATGTCCATGCAGCCAAGTATTCAATTTAGCACAATGTCTTTGAAGCTTTAAAAAAAGATTTAAAATAAGAGGAAAAAAGAATAATTGAAGATGAACAAATATCTAATGTAACAACCAATTTTAGCGGTAAAACAAAGACCCAGTAAGTATCCAGTGACACAAAGCCAGGCAGTGAGAGAGTCAGGTTTGTGATCCTAGTCTTCCAAAAAAAAAAACAAAAAAAACCCTCTCATTCTCATTTAAGTTTATTTCTTTGCCAAGACTGAGTCTTTCCAGACTTTCCCAAATGTTAAAATTATTTTTTCAAATAAATTGATTTTATTTCTTCTTTTATTTAAAATAGGGGTTCATGCATGTCAAGTTAGCCAACCTGGTTTGATATCGTCTGCCCAGAAATCCATGCTTACTCACAGACAGTTTATAACCATAGAAACACTGTGGTATTTTGTTCAACTGCTTTGTGCATGATTATGCATGATTGGACATGATGCTGGAAACTAAGACATTGCAATTGGAGCTCATGGCAAAATCATCATCCATGTGACCTTAACACAATATACATCCCAAAATAAATACAACGACACATTTTTAAGTGAAACTATGCTTGATTAAACTATTTCACACCTACAAGTTACCCCCCATAGAGATCATATACATAGTATATCTCTATATATTATCTATACTATAGATATACAGATAATATATATTGATATATCTACTATATCTGTACTGTGTGCTATATATATGGCACCATATAGATATGGCACCACTTAAACAGTATTTTCTTCTCTTTGATTGAATAAACACAACCAGGACTACAGATATTTTTTGAACTACCTTACTGGAAAGAAAAGTATTTGGAATAAATTGAATTAAACAAGTCTGAATAAAATTAAAACAACATGATAAACACCCACCATATTAACTAAAAGATTAAAAAAATAGCTTTTATAGTCTTCTTGTAACTTTGTATATATTTTGAGTTTTCTTCCTTTTGAAGCTAGTGATATTATCTAGATCCTACAAATAAAGGTCTCAAATATTAACCAGACAATAATTTGTCCCAGTTATGAGTCAAGGCAGTTGAGTCAAGACAATATTAGGTTTAAGGATCTCTATTGCAAAAGAAAAAAAACTCAGAGAATTTAGAACTTGAAAAAACTCCACTGAACCATCCAATCTATCAGTTAAGGAAGTATTTCTCCCACAACTATCACTTACACCAAGTGTAATCATGGGACTTTAAATGGAATTTCATTCCCTGTTTCTCTGCAAACCTCCACAGTCTTTATCCCCTGCCTCTCTCTCGAGCTTATTCTGACTATGAGCCATATTTCAACATGTTAAATAACGAATCATCTCATGCAAACAGTGCTACTATAATTCCCATTGAAACTCCATTAAGCAAAGAAAAGCTGTCAAGTATAAAATCTGCTGATCCCTAGAGATGACTTCGAGGACATTTTTCCGTTAATGGCTTCATGCTTTGCCAAGCCGTAATTCACTTATATTTCTGTCAACAGCTTCATCAGTATGTGTTTTGACTTTCTTGAAAATGACATTATGGTAACTTTCCTGACTATGCAAAGTTATTGCCTTGAAACTTCCATGCGGGAAAACGAAAGCTTTTAGTCAACTCTGCTGTGAAGGAAGACATAGGACTTGGCTCTTGAATCACAGTCAACATTTTAGCTTCTTAAGAAACCTCAGAGAGGAGCTAGGCAGCCCAGACTGAGTGATTTTAATCACCAGAAACTGCGATAATTCCCCCAAAGTGTTTTTCTTGGATTGCTTCTGTAGCATCAAGAAATTGACTTTAGTAATAAAAACAACTAGTAGATATTCAGAGTTAACACAGTAAAGGAATCATTGATATAGGAAGAGAATACAAGGAAGCAAATTTGCTTGTATTTATTCTAACTCTTTCAAATAAAGCAGGAGATATTGAAATTATGTTCTGTATGTTGTCTAACTATAAAAGCTAAATAAATATCTCCTCCTACTTCATTAGACAGTGAATTTAAATAAATTAACATGGGACTGGAACTTTGATATTTATATATACAAGACTTTACAGAATAATATATATACTTTTGTATGTGTGTATGTATATGTATATATACCTATATGTGTGAATATGTGTGTTGTATATAAACCAAGATACCACACACAACACACACACACACACACACACACACACACACACACACACACATACACACACACATACACACTTTTGTGTGTTTATCTAAAGAGAAAGGTCAGCTACCAGGACTGCCACTGGGACATATGTAGAAGCGTATAGAATTTATGACAACTTTTTATAGTTGCTTATCCCAGGACTTGGTGAGAGGCGACATTGGTCAAGCTGGAACTTGGAAATCTGTGCCATAACTCTCCAAGCCGGATGTGAATTTTTGGGAGTGGGACACATTATGCTTCTTTCTGCTGGTTTTTAAGTGTTAAATTTTTCTCTTCTCTAAAGAGTTATTCTCAGGAAGCGCTCATTGCCTACACTAGAGTGCTATAAGGGATTTGAAGCACTATTTAGATTAAAAGATAGCAGAGAACAGCTGAGGAGAAGATGCTGAGGGGAGAGAACACTTGCTTGTGAATGGTTTATAGAAATAGCAATGAAGTTACGAGATCCAGGAGAGAAATGATATATCCAGGACATCAGAAGCTGTTATTACCCAATTGCCCTAAATTCCAGAGACTACGAAGAGGCAGATAGGACACTTTTCTACAGGGAGTTGCCTCTGCAGTCCTCTCTGTGCCTACAAGAACATAATATTTTCACAGACGGAAAGGCCAGTCTCTCTGAAGGAAGATTTCATAAGACTTTGTGACGTAGATAATGATGAAACATCTCTTGAATCCATCTTTCTCCCATAACCTCTTTCTTCTTCATTTAGGACTCATGCTGAAGAAACTCTTTTCCCTAGATTGACAGAGTTACTGGCATCTTTAACATGCATTTTCCAAGTCACATTGGTGATTTCCATCTGAGTTAGCAGACAGGAGGCTTAAAAATTTCCATAATGCAAATACTTTCTTGTCACTGAATCAGTTAATAATTCAGAGCTCCAGTTTTTAATTATTTTTTTTATCAACCTCTTTGCCTACTTTGAATTAATGTGTAACATACTGTCACAATTTTTTAAATTGGTTGACTGTCTAGGGGCTACTGTTCCAAGTAGGTGACCTAGTCTAATACCCCCAAAGTTTTTCTTACTTCAATAACTTGGTGGACCATATACTGGTCCAGATATATTGGCCAGTGTTTTCAAGCCACAGTTTGCAACCCATTCGTGGGTTATGAAATCAAGTTGGCAGGTCACAGTCATGGTTGGTTGGCTTGTTTAAGAACATACATATTAGGTCACATAGTACACTGTATGGGTAACTATTACTTTGTGAATCTTTATTTCAGTCATATGCATATACACATTGTTATGGGCTGAATTGTGTCCTCACAAAATACATGTGTTGTAGCCTTAACCCTCAGTATCTTATAATGTGGCTGTATTTGGCGATATGGCTTATAAAATAATGAATGTTAAGTGATATCATAAGGGTGGCACTCTAATCAAATAGAACTGGTGTTCTTATAAACAAAGAAAGAGGTACCAGTAAGCATACACATAAGACAAAGGTCATTAAAGGACATAGGGAGAAGGTGGCAATCTGCAAGCCAAGGAGAGAAACAAGAGAAACTAAACCTACTGACACCTTGATCTTGGATTTCCAGCCTTTAGAATTGCGAGAAAATAATTTTCTGTTGTTTAAATCAACTAGTCTGTGGTATTTTGTTATGACAGCCCTAACAAACTAATACACACTTACATGTACATGGCATATTGGGGCACCTGGAAAGTGCTTTTCTTAGAAGAAGGTTGTGGTCAGATATTTTAAAATCCCTGAACTAGTCTGGATCAGGACAGTCAAAAAGCTGTGCTTAACTCTAAACTTAAAAAGAATAATGACTTGATTAATATCTGTGATATCTTTATTTCTATCCTTGATTAAGATTGTGTTTACATGATGTACCCATGTGTTGTCTCTGATATCTGAACTTTTCTCATGAATTTTATATCTCACAATATTTTATATCTGAAATATGATGAGTCCTTTGGGGTAGGGTTTATGTTTAGGCATTTGTAGACATAATGTGGTTCGTTTGTGTCTTATATTTTCACTTATTTAAAATTTATCTTTTGTTTAAAAGTTTTAAAAGATATTTTAAAAAGATATCCTTTGTATCCTGCAATTATCTCCCCTAACATACAGGAAGTGTCTCTTGAGACTTGGAGACATGATGTTTTGTTTTATCTCTTGTGTGGAGAGAGGTGCATTAATTTAATACTAATTTAAATAGAAATGAAATATCTTCAAAAATACTTATGACCAAAATCTGGCATTATTAACAAACAGGCAAATGATGTATCTGTTGGAGATTTCATTTGTATCCCCAACAATGGTCAAAATATGAGAGATGACATTTTGCTTCCAGAACTTTCTGTTCTAGTCTGACTGGTGAGCTACATTTTTCTACCATCAGTTTCCTTTAATCAACTTTGTAGGCTGAGATGAAGTCCACTTGGATTAACCCCAAATTATGTGCTCTCTTTTCCAAAGGAGAGATGGTTTTCTATCCTCAAATTTGAAATCAGTCAGTTTGAAAGACAACCTGACTAATCCTCATGACTGTTTCCTGTGTAACCGTCTCCAGGTCTGAATTTTTCAGGCAAACCCTTTTTTTGGGGGGGAGGGGGGAGTCAGAGTCTCTCTCTGTTGCCCAGGCTGGAGTGCATGGCATGCTCATGGCCACAGCAGCTTTGACATGTTGGGCTCAGGTGATCCTTCTGCTTCAGCCTTCCAAGTAGCTGGAATTACAGGCATGTGCCACCACGCCTAGCTAATTTTTTGATTTATTGTAGAGATGATTTATTGTATTGCCATATTGACCAGGCTGCTCTTGAACCCGTGGGTTCAGGTAATCATCTTACCTCAGTCTCCCAAAGTGCTGGGATTATAGATGTGAGCCACTGTGCCCAGCTCAGGTAAACACTTATTTTTTTATTTTTATTTATTATTATTATGTATTATAAAGATGTGGGGTACAATTCAGGGTTAGGTATATAAACATTGATCATGCAAGTAGCCTTGTTGATGAGGTATGCCCCTCCCTCCCTAGCAGTTTCCCTCAACTGCCAATCCCACCCCCCTTCCTCTGACAGTATTCCACTATTGCCAATTGCTTTCTTATAGCATTATAATTATTCAAGGTCAGCTTATGAATGAGAACATATTAACTCTGTTCTTTGTTTCTGTGATAAATCATTGAATATGATTGACTTCAAATCCATCCAAGTTGCTACAAAGTCCATATATCTGTCCTTCTTTATGGCTGCATAATATTCCATTGAGTATATGTACCACATTTTTAAAATCCAGTTCAGCTTCTATGGGCAACATGGTTGGTTCCATGTTTTTGCTATTGTGAATAGAGCGGAAACAAACATACGTGTGCAAGTATCTTTTTTTGTAGAATAATTTGAGTTCTTCTGGGTATATTTCTGATAAGGGAATAGCTGGGTCATATGGAAGATCAATTTCTAGTTCTTTCAGAAATCACCACACTGTCTTCCAAAGAGGTTGTACTCATCTGCATTCCCACCAGCAGTGTAGAAGTGTTCCTTTTTCTCCACATCCTCACCAGCATCTGTTATTATTTGCTTTATTAATGATGACCATTCTTACTGGGGTTAGGTGGTATCTCAGTGTGGTTTTGATTTACATTTCTCTGATGATAAATGGGCTGAGCACTTTTTCATGTATCGTTGGCTGCCCATATATATTCTTTTGAGAAGTGTCTAGTCATGTCTTTTGCCCACTTTTTAAAGGTACTGCTTGTTTTTTTCCTTTTGGCGCGTTTGAGTTCCTTGTAGATTCTAGATGTTAGGCCTTTGCCAAATATACAGTTGGCAAATATTTTTTCCCATTCTGTGGACTGTCTCCCTGCTCTCTTGATGGTTTCTTTTGCTTTGCAGAAGCTCATTAATTTAATGAGGTCCCACTTGTCTATCTTATTTCTTAAGGTATTGGCCTTTAGGGTTCTGAATAGAAATTGGATCCCAGTTCCAATTTCCATAAGGGTGTCCCCTGCGCTTTCTAAGATTCTTATAGTTTGTGGTTTAACGTTTAGGTCTTGGATCCATTTAGAGCTAATTTTTGTGTATGGTGATAGATAGAGGTCCTGTTTCAATCTTCTGCATGTGGTCAGCCAGTTTTCCCAGCACCATTTACTGAATAGGTTCTCCTCTTCCCAGTGATTGCTGTTGAAGGTTTTGTCAAAGATGAGTTCGTTGAGGAATTGAGGCTTTGCTTCTGGAATCTCAATCCTGTTCCATTGGTCTATGTGCCTGTTTTTGTACCAATACCAGGCTGTTTTGATTATTGCAGCCTTACAGTAAAGTTTGAAGTTTGGAAGTGTGATTCCTCCTGCTTTGTTTCTTTTGCTAGGGATTGTTTTGGCTATTCGAGATCATTTATGTTTCCATATGAATTTCTGTATTGTCATTTCCAGGTCTGAGAAGTATGATGTTGGTAACTTAATGGGTATTGTTTTGAATCTGCAGATTGCCTTTGGTAGGATGGACATCTTAAAAATGTTGATTCTTCCTATCTATGAGCACGGAATATTTTTCCATTTGTTTGTGTCTTGGATTTCTTTGAGCAGTGTTTTGTAATTCTTATTGTAAAGGTCTTTCATTTCTCTGGTTAGAAAGATACCGAGGCATTTCATTTTTTTGGTGGCTATTGTGAATGGGATTGTGCTTTTTATGGGTCTCTGCCTGTTTGTTGTTGGTGTATAGGAATGCAACAGTCTTTTGCATGTTTATTTTGTACGCTGAGACTTTCCCAAAGTCCTTTATCAGTGCAAGCAGGTTTTTGACAGATTCTCTTGGATTTTCAAGGCATAGGATCATATCATCAGCAAAGATGGATAACTTGACTTCCTCTTTTCCTATTTTCAGGCAAACATTTAAAATAAGGCATACAGTGGGTATTAGCCATGGCTGTTGTACAATGGACCACTTTATTAATGTGTTGAGATACCTGTTGAGAATAATATCATTGTTTTGTAAGTTTGAGTTTTTTTCAACCTTAAAATGATGGACAGGAATAATGTGAGTTAATACACAGAGCTAAAAATTCACTCCTAGTTACTAAGATGTGCAGCTCAACACGACTGTGATTGGCGGAGTGGGCAGAGATGTTCTGGCAGATTGCATCATGATATGAATTGCATAAAATTATAGCCTTCTCAAGTCGCAACTTTTTTTCTTTTAAAATGCTTACATCTTTGGATCATTTGGACTCATGTCTTCTGATATAGAGAAAAGGTAGAAACATAAGTATGATATAGAATTGTTTTAACAAATTGAAAGTAAAATAAAAGGATATTGATATCTACTTAGCATAAGAAAGAATGATATTATAAATACTATAAATTTATGTTTATTAAATTAACATATGTTTTGGTAGTGACATAGAACAGACCAATAAATTTTATAATTTAGAATTATATTCATCTATCTATTCAGTCTGACAATCAATGATGTTTAAAACCTGAAGTTCACTGAGATGCATTGACACTTACAGTCTTAGCTTTAACTGAAGTTCATTGAGAGAAACCTATATTCTAATCTAGAGGATTGTCGACCATATTATCTATCACCTTTCAAGGTCTATTTCTTACTTGAACAACGTTATGCAAAACTTTTAAAATAAATTTCTTTTGGGAATAGCTTTCTTCTCTGTAAAAAATCGAGAGTCTTTATGAAACATAAAAACTGGGTGACATGTGTCTAGACTTATTTTCCTTTTTTTCTCTTTAGTGATTGGGGCCCAGAGTAAAATTTCCAGCTCTAATTTTAAAACTGTATGAAACCTTATGAGATATGTATGCATATATAATACACACACACATATATAAAAATTTTGTGCTTTCCTAATTTGTATTTTATTTGTCCAAATTTTTATATATAAACACATATAATGTATGTTTTATATGATAAAATAATAACTAATCTTTGTATTTTTCTTTGTTCTGATATATATGATAATAATATATACTATAAATAATCTTTATATATAATATATGTATATACACATCTTACTGTTTTATGATATGTAATTTGTGGAGGTACTTAAAATGTATTGACTAAGGTGGGACATAAATAGTATAGCCTAGTGATAATTTATTTAGTAAATATTTACTAAACAACTCTACATGCATAACTCAGTTCTCAGGGAAAAAAAACTATAAAAGACTCGATCCAAGATCTTAAAATCTAGTAGAAGGAAATGGTTATGAAACAGATCAGTAGCGGTGCAACAGATATGTAACTATGACAATATAATAATTAATGTGCCAGTGAAACATTGCACAGGTGATTACGAAAGGGGTCAATAAATGAAGTCTAAGAGTTTCTGGAAAATGAAACACTCCATGGTAGAAGGACAGGAAAAAATTTTGAAAAGGCATCCAAGTAGAGAAAACCGAACGAAATTGGGCTAGGAATAAACCTGAGCCAGGTGTGTTTCAGGGACATTACAGAGACAAGTATCTCAATTGTAGAGGAAAGTCACGCAAATAGATTGAGGTCACCTTGGAAAGCCTACAGGAAATAACTGAAGGCTTAAGATAGAAGAATGACATAACAAAATATTTACTGCTGTTATCATAACTACATTGACTTCTTTCTTTCTCTTATGCATACAATAAATAGGACTTGGGAGAGACTGTAAGCAACAGACTAGTTTTGCTTATAGTGTTGATGAAGGTGACTGTGAGATTTCAAGATGATTATAATGTACTACTTAAACAGAAAAGTGCATTTTGATAGTGTTTTAGTACCACTCTTCCCCTACCCCCTGTAAAAAAAGAAAAAAAACCAAAAGAAACAGAGAAATAGAATCTGACACTGTACAGACCAGAAAAGATATTGTGGATTGGGGTCTTCTTTCCTGTCTACAGCAAGAAGTGGCAAACATGTTCTACTCTCCTAAACTTTTAATCTTGTTTATATAGTTGTCATAATTATTGTGTGTGACTTTTATTTTCAAATGCTGCAAGTAAGTTTTTCATGCAGTTCAGCTGAGTAATAAAAATGACATTAGATTTTTAAAGCATTTAACAGTGATGCAATAATGCACAATTTTCAGTAAATTCACATACTATTGAACTGTTTCTGTTGTATAATTGTACTCCATTGTGAATTACTAAATATTGATTTTAAAAATCAACTTATTTTTACTCAAATGTTTAAAAAGAAAACTTTTATTATACTACTGTTGAAACAGCATAATTATGAAAAATAGACTATAACTGTTAAAATACACAATACAATTATTTTTAAAGTTAAAATGAGAATAACTATAAAATCTAAATAATTCTGATTCTAATAAATTTTATGAAAATGTCTCCTGAAAATATTGATCAGTGAGGTGAATGAGGCTCAACACAATACCCATTAAGTTACCAACATCTTTCTTCTCAGACCTGGAAACATCAATACAGAAGTTTATAAGGAAACGTAAACAACCATGAATAACCAAAACAATCCTCAGCAAAAGTAAAAAAGCTGAAGGTATCACACTTACAGACTTTAAACTTTACTGTAAGGCTACAATAATTAAAACAGCCTGGTATTAGTACAAGAACAGGGATGCAGATTCATGGAACAGGATAGAGATTCTGGAAGCAAAACCTCAATTTCTCAACAAATTCACCTTCAACAAAGCCTCCACCAACAACCACTAGGGAGAGGAAAACCTATTGAGTAAATGGTAATGGGAAAACTGTCTGATCTCATGCAGAAGAATGAAACATGACCACTACTTATCACCATACACAAAAATCCGCTCTAAATGGATCAGAGACCTAAAAGTAAAACCTCAAACTATAAGAATCTTAGAAGACACAGGAAACACCCTTACAAAAATTGGAATAGGCAACAAATTCCTGATCAAAATCCCAAATACCTACATCATAAGAGATAAGATAGACAAGTGGGAGCTCATCAAATAGAAAAGCTTCTGCAAAGCAAAAGAAACTATCAAGAGAGTGGGGAGACAGCCCATAAACTGGGAAAAAATATTTGCCAACTGTATATCTGATAAAGGCCTAACATCTAGGATCTATAAGGAGTTCAACGTGCCAATCCAGTTTACTTTAGAAAGAAACTACAGCCCCAGGGCTTAAGAAACAAATAGCCCTATTACACAGTGGGCAAAAGATATGAATGGACACTTCTCAAAAGAAGACACACAAGCAGCCAACAGACACGTGATAAAATGCTCAACCTCACTAATCAACAAAGAAATGCAAATTAAAATTACACTGAGATACCAACTAACTCCAGTCAGGATGGCCATCATCAATAACTCAAAAAACAACAGATGCTGGCAAGGATGTGCAGAAAGGGAATACTTCTACTCTGTTGGTGGCAGTGTAAACTGTACAACCTCTGTAGAAAGCAGTGTGGCGATTCCTAAAAGATCTAAAAATCAACCTTCTATATGACCCAGCAATCCACTTTCTGTGAATATATCTGACTGAACTCAAATCATTCTATAAAAAAGATACTTGTGCATGCATGCTTATTACAGCATTATTCACAAAGCAAAAACATGGAACCAACCATGCTTTCCATCAAAAGTAGACTGGATTAAAAAAATGTGGTTTATATGCATGATGAAGATTATGCAGCCATAAAGAAGGACAAAATTATGGATTTCGCAGTAACTTGGATTTGTTTAGAGTCTATAATACTCAGTGTTCTATCACAGAAACTAAAAAACAAGTATCACATGTTCTCACTCATAAGTGGACCCTGAATATTAATCATAATACTGTAAGAAAGGTAATGGTAGTAGCAGAACACAGCCAGAGGGAAGTCACACAACATCAGTAAGGGTACTGATCTCCAATCAGGGGAAGTCGCCACCAAAGAAGACCCAAATTTTACCTGTATGATTACCACTTATTTACCTAATCTTAATCTGTACCTCACATCTTTAAAATTAAATAAAAATAATATTCAAGTTGATTAATTTGAGATGAAGTTAAAATCTTATGGCAAAAAAATGTGTTTAGTTTTTTTATGAGAATTGCAGCCCAATGGTATAGATTTTGGAAAGAACTGAAGTTATTTAACTATCTCATCTGTTAGAATTTAATACTGAGAAATAATTTCAAAAAAGAAAAATACAAGTGACTGTTCAAAACACATTTTTTGATAAAATCATCTGATGTAACTCTTTCATCTGGTTAATTTCTGAATAGATCGAGTTTTGAAAAATAAATGAGAGTAATGACAAACATTTCCTTATCCATGAATTGTTATTATCTGGTTTGAAAAATATTACTATGGTCCATTTATATCATCTTTCAAATGCCTCTATATGATGCTCATATTAGAGTTAGCAAATTATTCAGATGAATTCCTTAGCAAGCCATTTAGACACCAAAGATCCAAGCGAGTTCAATAAAATGATGTACTCCATAGCTCCGGTTTCTCTGTTATTCCATTTACTTGTTCCTGCACACAGAATGCTGATATAAGCCTGTCTTGTGAGAGTAGCTGTAAGTGGTTTAAATGGGCAAGCCAATCGTAGTCTATGTACATTAGTAAAGCCAGTGCCAGTCGTATAAAGTGTCATGAACTGATGATTTTCTCCGGAAAGACTTAATAGTCCTCTTACAATTCAAACAGATGAAGGAAAATGCCTCAGTATGAAATGGTATTTTGTGTTGACTGTCTTTTGACAAAATTGAGAAACATGTTGAGATTCAGTGACCCAGACTTAAATTGGGAATGTTGGTAGAATCATTGAGATGGTCTCTGGAGCCTGTGTTAAGTTTGTAACCTGGCCCTATTTGCAGTATCCTATTTTATTAACAGGGTAAACTTGGGCGAGTTAACATTTCTGTGCCTAAGTTGTTTCATTTGCAAAACAATAATGCAATAGTATATAGCCCAAAGACTTGTTGATTATTAATATATTGACCAATATTAAGCTTTCAGAGTAATATTTTACATATAGTGCTGTATAAGTTTTTGTAGTGGTTGTTGTCTTAATTATTCTGTTTAGTTATTCTTAAAATACCAGGTGCTATGGACTGGACTGTGTTTTCTCCTCTCCTTAAATTCTTATGTTGAAGTTCTGACTCCCAGGGTGACTGTATTTAGAGATGGGATCTTTAGGAAAGTAATTAGATTAAATAAGAGCAGTGTTTTATTTTTATAGGACTGATATATATATATTTTCTAAATAGTTACGGGAGAATTAAATCACCAAAGGTTAAAATCATTCACAGGTATAATGAACCATGATGCAATAATTCAAGTATTTTGTGTAGGTGAATTTCAGAGGATTTTAGGATCACATGATGGATCATTTTAAACATATTCTATTCTTCCAATATATCTATATTTTATTATTACTTGTATTTTAAACTAATTTTTGCATATCACATATTTTAAGTTATAAAGGATTCAAGACTTATGTCAACCATTTTATTTTATACTTGAAGCATATATTAGGCCTATTAATTATACTGAATGCACTAGAGGCCACAGGGACAGAAGGTTTAGAACCTGGTAGAGCTTCTTCATCTTTTCTTTATAATTCTTCTATATTTCTTACAAAATTGGCACAAAACTAGAAACAAGCTTAGTATTGTATACCAAGTTTTGTTTATTCATAAAGAAACAATTCTTTGAGGACCTAGTATATGCCAGGTCCTGAGTCAATAATTCAAAGTACGAAGATAAATGAGCAACACTTCTGTATTTTGAATTGGTTTTCACAGTTTAATTTGGTCACGTTTTGAGTGAAGTTAATATTAGGATATTTATCATTACATCTGATATTATCTTCATGTTAGAGTTTACATATTTTACTTTTCATTCATCTACTCTGCAGCATTTTATTGAGTAAATTGATTAAAAGTGATCAAATATTTTATACACTTGCTAGAAGCTATTGATTTACTTACTGGTCTCAAAACAAAAATATCAATTGACATTTGTATTAGAACTGTGCTTGTTCATTAATTGCAACTATAAATTGTCTATAGATATGAGTTTGGCAAAATCAATTTAAAAAACGATGGAAGTCTAATGGTTATACATAATTGCAAATAAAGAATAAAATATATTTTATTACCATTTATAAATTGTGTGCTTATGCATCCTTAATATCAGTAAAATTTATATATGCACAAAGACACACACATGCACACAAACCCTCCTCCACTGGAAAGATGATTGTTGAACATTTAACAGCACACTACCATAGGTTGTGTGTAATTATTCCAGATAACAAGCATATATAGTATGCTATATATGCTATTTGTATACACTGTATTATTTATACCATTATATTATATATACTATTAATATTAAATGTAACATTCTATGCTTTTGGTTTTAAGAAAATATTTGCCAATTTTGGGGTACTTTGATTCTTGTATCAATTTTGACAATGGCAAAGCCATTTCTTTTCCAGGAGGAGAAGGTAGCCAAGTTTGTGCCAGGCAATATTTCTAAGTAATATTTCTGCCAGCTGTTTGTTTTTCCGTCATCTACTCTTGATTTTGATTTCAGATAAATTTCTCTTGGTGCTTCTTTTATTACTTTTGTTCAAAGAATCATGACCACAATTCCATTTCCCATTTTCCTCCAAATTTCAGATAATGATAGAAAAATTAGTCTTTCTTGAAGCAGCTGTCAATAACTTAGAATTCCCTAACTATTGGTCTCTTGATGCCTTATTAACTTTTCCTGGAAATAGTGCATCTGCAAGTGAACAGAACATTTATAAATCATACAACCATGACACATGGAAGAAAGTCTCCACAACTTTTTTCAAGTGAGGAGAAAAACCTTCTAGGGAGACATTAACAACTTTATTTCCTTGGTAGCATATTTTAGCATGTAATTTTTAGTTTGGGGAGTCTCAGTTGGCTTTATTTTCTTGGATTGTATAAGAAAGTTGAATTGATAGAGAACTCTGTGTATATGCTGAAGTAAACAGGATTTGTGAAGAAATACTGCAACAATGAGGTGAATTACAAGATTAATGGCAGTTGCACAGCTATTGATTGCTGAATTTTCCATTATAGGTGAGCAAATATCTGATATTGGCATTTTGATATAAAAGTAGGTTATTCAATTTAAGCCTAGATTTAATAAAATACTTCAGTTATTAAAAGTCAATGATATAAATTAGAAATTATTTAATGAATAGTATTTCATATAACATTAAAAATATCACACTCAATAAACTGACAATTTTTAATTTAGAAATAATTGTGCAAATCTGATCTTTGGTATTGTAGAGATGGAAAAGAGATGGGTTTGTTCTCAAAGAGCTCATAAGATAGTAGAGAAACAATGCAGGAGCATGTTAAAGACATCCATCAAAACATGCCAAATTACTACTGTAGACAATAATACTACCAACTCATAATTGTTAGTACATACATGGTGTTGAAAACATACGGGGTATTGTGTTTAGTGTTTTGCATATACATTCTAATTTAAACTTCAAAAATGTCTAGAATTAGAGTCTATTTTGATACTTTTTTATAAATATGAGGAAATAGTATAAACACAAATAGTAGACATAACTTACTATATCAGGTGCTTGCACCTTAGTGGTCTGGCATCAAAACCTGTACTCTTCTCATTCTTTACTGTCCAGCTAGAGTTCCCATCATGGAAATAAAGGGGGGGGGGGTCGCTGGTGCTATGAACTCAATGTTTGTGCCTGCCCAAAATTCATATGTTGAAAGAGAAATGGTGACATGTAAGCCAAAGGGTACAAAGTTGTACTTATGTAGGATGAATAAGACCAGAGGTCTAATGTACAATATAAAGACTGTGTCCAGTGTTATTAAATTGAATACTTGAAATTTGAAAAGAGAGTAGGTCTTAAGTACTCTTCACACACACACACACACACACACACACACACACACACAACCTAAAGGTAACTATATGAAATAAGTATGTTACTTTGCTTGGAATAATCAAGTTCACTAAACATATGCATATCCAGACATCATGCTGTAAGCCTTAAACTTAGAAGTTTCCAACTTAGACCATGATACACCATTACAGTACTAACATTATGTGATTACCTTAAAATTATGTATAAATAAGGCAAAGAAGTCACTCTGTTTATGACATTTTGATTAATACCTTTAAAAGCATTATCTAACATGAATATTTTGAAGTATGCATTTGTTGGAATGGGTAAGAGATATGTCTTTTACGAAAAGGTGAAAAGGGGATATTGTGAATGGAAAAATGTTCCCACTCAGATACATTTTTATACAAATAAAATACAAAATTTGAGAATCTGGAAATTGACTTCCTGATACCATCTGTGTCTGTTAAGACAGTTAAACACATCGTACTTTGAGCACCACCGATGTACTGTTAGCCATGTGGTCCCAAGCTTGAAGTCCCTGCTAAAGCAGATTCTTTTCTGAACCAGGACTCTCCTGTTCCATGGGTCAGCTTAAGTCTCTGGGGTCTCTCACCAAGCACTCTAAGTTCAGGATATGAAGAATCAAGGGCCCAGGCACAAACTCCTTTACCTATCTGACTCTTCTTGCTACTTTCACAATGTACTTGCCATATTGGTTGTGGTGCTGAGCCCAGATTGGCATTTTCAAATGGGTTTCACATTCCTAAGTTTCACTGTGCCAAGAAAACAAGATTCCAGCTCTGTTTTCCTGGTTATCCCTAGGCATATCTGGAGGTTAAAAAAGTAAACTAGAGCCTGTGAAGTAGTATGGAGATCACTCAAAGAACTAAAAGCAGATCTACCATTTGATACAGCAATCCTACTTATAGGTATCCTAAGGAACAGAGGTCTTTGTATAACAAAGACTTCTGCATCTGGATGTTTATTGCAACACAATTCACAATTGCAAAGATGTGGAATCAACCTAAATGCCCATCAACCAGTCAGTGGATAATAAAAATGTGGAATATATATACCATGGAATACTACACAGTCACAAACAAGAATGAAATCATGTCCTTTGCAGCAATATGGATGGAGGTGGAGATCATCATCCTAAATAAACTAACTCAAAAAGAGAAAACCAAACACTGCATGTTCGTCACCCATATGTGGGAATTAAGTGGTCACAAGGATGGAAATAATAGACACTAGGGACATCAGTCAGGAAGGAAGGGAGAGCGGGGTAGGGTTCAGAACTACTTATGGGGCACAATGTTCACTATCTGGGGAATGGAACACCTGAGATCCAATCCCCAATGCTACACAATATATCCATATAATGAATATGCATGTGTACCACCTGAATCTAATAATCATAATCATAATCACAATAAAAACTAGAGCCTGAAATGTAGAGTGAAGCTGTAAGAAGGTAATTCTTGAAATCTAATGATTTCTATTATCCATCTTTTACAATTTCTGGAAAAGAAAAAGTAGACTTAGTGTTTTCCGCATCATCTGCATTACCTCCTCCTTCCTTCTAGATTTGGGTAGTAAGACTCATAGACTAGCTTTCATAGAACTCAGTAGAAGCTGGGATGTTGAAGTTACTTAATAAATATCTGTTAAATGATTGCCTGAATCAGTGAAAAGATGATGACGATCTAATCTATGCTTTGATACAGCCTGATTCTTTGTGCTTTATTTTAGACACACTATTGCAATGGTTTTAAAGACTATTGAGTTAATTTAAAAAATCATACTTTTTAGCCAAAATGTGATGGGAATTCACTAGATAACAGGCCGAAAAAAGCGATTTCCATTCTACTGACTAACATAAATGACACGTGCATGAAAATGCAAAAGAGGCAAGCATATTTTAAAGTTCCCACTATCATTTATTTAAAAATGTATCTATGGCTTAGTTTTAAAAAAAACAAACATCCAGTGTTTGATTTTTTAAATTTCTTTATAAAATTTTATATTTTAAAGATGTGGGGTATAATTCAGGGTTAGGTATACAAATGGTCATTGTGCAGGTAAAGTTTAGGCCTCACTTTGGTCCCCACTTCACCTGGCTTGAGATTAAATATGCTTATGGATGAAATGTGCCCTGCCCCCTTCCCTGGCAGTTTCCCACTACTGCCAATCCCTTTCTTAGAGTATTATGATAATTGTTCAAGGTCTGCTTATGAGTGAGAACATGTGGTACTCGGTTCCTTGTTTCTATGATAGATCACTGAGTATCACAGAATCTAAATCCATCCAAGTTGCTGTGAAGTTCATAATTTTGTCCTTCTTTATGACTGCATAATATTCCAGCATGTATATATACCATATTTTTATTATCCAGTCCATTTTTGGTGGGCAGCACGACTGGTTACAAGTTTTTGTTATTGTAAATAGTGCTGCAATAACATGTGTGTGCAGAAATCTTTTTCATAGAGTGATTTGAGTTTCTCTGGGTATATTCTCAGAAGGGGGATTGCTGGGTCATATGGAAGGCCGATTTTTAGATCTTTTAGGAATCACTACACTATTTTCTACATAGGTTGTACTAGTTTACACTCCCACAACAGTACAGAAGCACCCCTTTTCCCTGCATCCTCTTCAGCATCTGTTGTTTTTTGAGTTAGTCAGGATGGCCCTCATCAATGACTTACATTGAATTTTCATAGCTCCTTAATTAACGAATTAATTTAATCTCTGTACTATAGCAGGTGTTCCATGCTTGTTTGTGGCGTCTTAAATGAAACATGGAAAAACTGGAAATCTTGGCCACTTTGTTCTCGCTTGCCTCCCCGACTTCCCCATCTAAGCCCCTGGTGCTACCATTCACCCTGGTGTTCTGTCCCAACACAAGAACCCATCATTCATTCCTCTTCATCACTCACACCAAACCCATAATTCACAAGTGTTGTTTCTATATCAAAAGGTAGGTGCCTAGGCTCTCAGTATATAATTAATCACCCCTTCCTTACTGCCAGCCTAAATCAAGTCATCCTCAACCCTTAACAGTATGGTTTTCCTAGTTGGACTCTAAAATAAACATTTCACATTTGGTTACTCTTTATGCCATTAACCTTTATCTTTCTTTATATCCTTTGCAGTGCTTTTCATTCTCTTCAAGTATACCATAGTTATGCATTTGTTTCTCTACTTGTTTTTTTCACTTTGTCCCACTGGAATATCAGCTTCATCAGATCAGAGAACTCACCTGTGTTGTTCATGACTGTGTCCTTGTTGCCAAGAACAGGGCCTGATGCACAGTAGAAACTACTCAAGATATATACATGGGAGGGAGCTTTTAAGAAAAAAACAAAAACTTCATGGAGCTAGAGAGTAGAATGATGGTTACTAGAAGCTGGGGTCATGGGGAGGGGTGGGAAAGAGGATGGTTAATGGGTACAAAAATACAGTTAGGTAGAAGTAATAAAATCTACGATTCAGTAGCACAAAAGGTGACTATTGTTCCAATAATTCATTGCATATTTCAAAATAGCTAGAAGAATGTAATTGGAATATTCCCAACACAAATGATAAATACTTGAGGTGATGGGTACCCCAGTTACTCTGATTTGATCATTACACATTATATGTTTGTATCAAAATATCACATTGTACCCCATATACATGTGAACTGTTATGTATCTCTTTGTATAAAATATTTTAAAGGTTCTTTCTTATTATTAGAGTTATCTTATTTATTCAAATACTCATTCTAAAAATATATCACTCTAATTTTTTATTTGTAATTATTGTGGATGCACAATAGTTGTATATATTTATGGGGTACATGTGATAGTTTGACACAAGCATTCAAAAAAAGCAAAGTTTTTTCTTGTCGGAATTATCTTATTTGGTGATTTATTCATTCCAAATCTTTGTAATCTTTTGTACAGAGGGATGATGTGATCAAATAATTCAGTTTTGTTAGATTATTCTGGCTATGAAAGGATTGGAGGCAGGTCTCAGTGGCTCAACCCTGTAATCTCAGCACTGAGAGGCCGAGGCAAGTAGATTGCCTGAGCCCTCGGGTTCGAAACCAACCTGGGCAACTTGGTGAGATCTCGTCTATACAATAAATTCAAAAATTAGCCAGGTGTGGTAGTGCCTGCATTTAGTTACAGCTACTTGGAAGACTGAGGCAGAAGGATCGCCTTAGCCCAGCAGGCTAATGCTGGGTTGACTGTGAGCATGCCACTGAGCTCCAGCCTAGGCGATGGAGTGAGACTCCCCAAAAAAAGGGTTAAGTTTGGAGAATGTTGTAATATTGCAGGCAAGAGATGCTGATGGGCTTAGATAAGGCTATTATGTGGAAGTGGAAAGGGGGAGTGCATTTATGGAGTGTTTATGAGGCGGAATCTCTGTGACTCACGAATGGTTAGATGTAGCCAAGTTAGGGAGAGCAGTGAAGGTAGGACATGTCCTTGGTTTTTTTAAGCTAAGGGAACCTGGGGGTGCTAAAGCATTTTCAAGATGATATTTCTAAATGACAAATTTTAAAGTGCACAATACAGTGTTGTTAATGACAGGTACTATGTTGTACAGCAGACCTCTGAAACTTAATAATCTTGTACAACTGAAATTTTCTACCCATTGGACAATAATTCCCTTTTGCCCCCTTCCCTCAGCCCTTCACCGCCACCATTCTACTTTCTGTTCCTATGAGCCTGACTATCTTAGATACTTTGTGTACATGGAATCATACATTATTTGTCCTTCTGTGACTGGCTTATTTCAATAATATCATAACATCACAATGTTTCAGGTTCATCACATTTTCTGTCACATATGGCAGGATTGCCTTGCTTTATAAGACAAAATTTCCATAGTGTGTCTCTGTGTATGTATATATACACATTGTCTTTATCTATTTATCTGTCAACAGACATTTAAGTTGTTTCCATAACTCGGCCATTGAGAATAATGCTGCAAAAGACATGAGTGCAGATATCACTCCAAGGTTCAGATTTCAACTCTTTTGCATATATACCCAGAAGAGGAATTTCTGGATCATGTGGGAATTCTACTTTTAATTTTTTGAGAAATATTCATGCTGGTTTCAGAAAACAGAAAAAAATCTTTTCGACATGGTCTTGGTCATGATTTCTCAGATATGACATCAAAGCACAGACAATAAAAATAACAAATTTAGATAAGTGAGACTACACTAATCTAAAAAGCTTCTGCATAGCAAACGACACAATCAACAGAGTGAAGAGACAACCTATAGAATGGGAGAAAATATGTGTAAACCATATATCCAATGAAAGGTTAATATTCAAAATATGTAAGAAACTATTGCAACTTAATAACAAAGAGACAAATAACTTGATTTAAAAATGACAAAAAACTTGAACAGACAATTCTCCAATAAAGACATACGAATGACCAACAGGTATTTGAAAGGTACTCAACACCATTAATCACCAGGGAATGCAAAACAAAACTGTAATGAGATATCAGTTCACACCTGTTAGGATGGTCATAGCAAACAATAACAACAAAAACAAAAATAAAACAAAAGGTAACAAATGTTAGTGAGGATGAACAGGCTGTGTTTATGACCTAATAATAACTGACATGTTAAAATGAGTAGTGCCCATCAGAGCTCTCTTACTGCGAAGTTACTCAATTATTTTAATAGTGTTGCTAGTGGTTAAAAATTCATTTTTAAAATTACTTTCAGAGACAGCTTATAGCCAAATAAAATCTAAATTTTTGATTTCCTGTTCACATCGTGTGAATTCAGAAAATAATGCTATTTTAAGCTTATTAACATATATATCCGATGTAATAGTTAGATGTTGACCAAGACAACTTTAATCCCCTCACCTTGACTAAACTTTAGATGAATTTCTTCCTGAATATAGTACTCTGACTTTCTTTTTCTTGCAGCATTTATTTGAGAAATCTTACAATTATAAATTCTTTCTCTGTCCCGTTGAAACGTATGTAAATCTTCACCTAGCCTTGTGCCAGTTTTACAACCCAGAAATTGTCTTTTTCAAGTACCTGGGTGACATTCTTCTGAAAAGTAATCAACAAGAAAAATAGCGCCCCTATCTTCCAGTCTCTGTGGGAGGGTAGGAGCCTTATTTCAATAAGTAAACACAAAGGACCTAATCACACTGAGCAATCTCTTCCTTAATGTCCTCCAGGAGTTTGCCACTAGCTCTCCAGGTGCTTAAAAACCCTCTTAACTTTTGTTTCAGTGAGGTTGAGTTCAATGTCTCCTTTTGCTACAGTCTTGAGTAAAGTCTTCCTTGTCTGTCTCACTCTGTGAGGTGTAATTATTCTTTGGAAATGCAAAATAATCTAAGGTGGTTTCCTCCAAATAAATCAAACCCAGGATATATACCTATTTAAAAAAATATTGTAACTAACCCAATGCAAAAAGTCAAGCAGAAGTGATTTCATGCATTCTTATCGAAGAAGCTCTTGAATGTCAGTTTCACTTTGCTGTCATTTCTTTTGAGCATTTTATGTTGAGATATTTCTTAAGCCACCCAATTGGCACTTTGGGATTTGAGGGTGTACACTTTTTCAGGGAATTAACTTCTTTCTTTTTTCAATTCATTCTCTTAAATTTTACAAATGTTGGGGTAACATTCTCCACAAAGGCTTGAGATGTCAAAAAACGAAATACAAGACTTTTCTTCAGTGGGATGTTTTGAATTACCTTTCAGTAGGAGAATGTCATACAATATTCCAGAGATGAAATATTTGGGGTGGGTGGTTACATCCCCTTAATAGGATCTCTTTGAAAGATGCTATAATCAATCATCATTATCATCAACCACAACAATAGTGACAAAAATCGTCTTTGCTAACTAGTGGACATTTTGAAACTTTTGAAGGGAATCTTGAGCTCTCCTAAGTTTTTTCAATTGATTATATTTTGAAAAGTCATTTGGACCTAGCTTTAACATGTTGCTAAAGTTACTGGCTGGGCGCATTGGCTCATGCCTCTAATCCCAGTATTTGGGAGGCTAAGGTGAGAGGATTCCCTGAGCCCATGGGTTCGAGACCAGCCTGGGAGACTTGGTGATTTCTCATCTCTACAATAAATAAAAAAATTAGCCGGGTGTGGTGTCGCGTGCCTGTAGTTCCAGCTACTTGGAAGGCTGAGGTGGAAGGATTGCCTGAGCCCAACAGGTTGAAGCTGCAGTGACCAGGAGCATGCCACTGCCCTCCAACCTGGGCGACAGAGTGAGACTCCAACTCAATAATAATAATAATAATAATAATAAAGTTTCAAACAGTTGCCTTTTGAAGACTAGTATTATTTTTTATTTATTTATTTATTTTTTGAGTTGGAGTCTCACTCTGTCACCCAGCCTGGAGTGCAGTGGCTGCTCCCGGCCACCGCAGCCTCCAGCTGCTGGGCTCCGGCGATCCTTCCGCCTCAGCCTTCCAAGTAGCTGGAACTACAGGCGCGCACTACCACGCCCGGCTAATTTTTTGATTTATTGTAGAGATGAGGTGCTGCTGCCCAGGCGGGTCTCGAAACCGCGAGCTCAGGCAATCCACTCACCTCAGTCTCCCAAAGGCGCAGGATTACAGGCTGAGTCACCGAGCCTGGCTTGACTAGTATTATTTTTACTAGTACAAGAAAGGGAACACAGATTTTTCTGGATATAACTTCATCAGAGCTGACAAGAGAAATAAAATAAGGATTGAAGAAAATTTTTCATTATGATATAGAAAATTATTCATGTACGGTGATATTAACTAAAGACAAGGGAAAGAAGCAATCCTATCATATAAACAAACAGACAAAAAGATAAGGGAAGATAAAGATGAATTTCTCACTTCCAGTAGGCCTCAAATATCTGTTCTTTGAACACAAGTATGAAGTCTTCTACGCTGGTCCCTAGGCTGCACCTGGTACATTGATTTTACTTTTTGAATCATAAACTGGAACAGTTGTCCTGGCAATTTTAAATCTATGCAGCGTTCAGAGATATAAATGACTTCATACATTTTGAAGCTGGTTTTAAAATGTTTTTGGTGTGGTTGTGATAGGCTCTGTTTAGGGCACCGTAAGCAGAGGAAAATGTTCACTTCAGCGGAGTGAAGAGAAGCCAAGGATTGGAGGGAAATGTCAATGTCAAACAGTGGAATTGTAATGAAACAATATCTTGACAGAAGAAAAAGTGGGAAACACCTTGCTAGCTTTTCTAAGACAGCTTCAGCAGGTGGCGCTGGTGAGCTTCTAATCGGTAACACGCACAGCAGATGTTGAGGTTAGAAGGGTTATGCAGATGTCCTGCTCTCCTCTCTAAAGTTCGAGGGATGAAGAAACACGCAGTCCAACAAAGATATGGGAGATAAACCTCTTCTAGAACACATGTGCTAAACACATGCATATATTGATAACACTACATTTGTCATCACAAACATTCACACTTTATTTCTAAAGAAAAAGTGACTCAATAATGAAAAGATGTATTTGAACTTGCTCAACATAAGTTTTTAAAAAAAATCTAGTCCTCCTAAATTTCTTTTAGGCTTTAGAGGAATACATCTGCCAAGGGCCACATTATTTTGTAGATGGGTAATCAAGAAAATTAGCAGTATGCTGTAAATCTTCTCAAGCGTTGATGTGATGCAAGTCTCCCGAGAATCTTGTAAAATGTAGATTTTTTGATTCGGTTTATCTGAGCGGGGCCTGAGATTCTGCATTTTTAAGTTCACTGATGATGCTACTGCTGTAGGTTCTCATATTACACTATGAGCAGCAAGACTATGGGGGAATTTATGCCAGACCTACATTCTAGTCCTGGTATTCTTCCTTACCTACCTATGTGACCTTGGTGAGGTCATTTCATTGCTTTGGTTCTCTAATAATCTCTAATAATGAAAAAAGAGAAAAATAAAGTAATATGTCTTCTGTTTTTTGTGTTTAGCAACCATTTGGGGCCTGTAAAATACTAAATCGTCTATCAAAAATATTGTTATATTTTGTATGTGCTTAGACAATAAGTTGAAAATATTAGTCTTGAACTTGTTAGAAAATGATTGACACACACACACAAAATTATTGGCCAACTGTGAAAATTTGATTTACTTCAGATTTGAGTTTCTGAATTGATTTTTAATCCCAAAGAGGTCATTGAAATATAGTTGAGCTGAAATGCAAGGTATCTAAATTAGAGAATTGACAGCACATCTCAAATCTGGGTGGAAATACTTCACCAGAAAAAAGAATGAGAAAACAATTTCAAATTATTTAATTATGTAACCATGATCTTAACATACTACCAAAAGAAGAAATGAGAAAACGACTGTGAGTCATTTTAATTGTGTGACTCTAATAATAAATCAATATCTCCACAAAGATATAAGGATCAACTAAAAGCAGCTTGCTTCGTGCCTGGGAGTGCCAGTGGGGCTAGCCTGGGCTAATGAAGGCACTTCTCCTAACGTCGTCTTCCTTCTAGTTTGATACCTCGTATCCTATTTGACCTTAGTGAAAGTTCCTACCACATACTACTTGCCCATCTGTGTCTCAGCAGTAGAACACCAACTCACAGCAGCTTTATTGGCTTGGACGTTTGTTAACTATATAATTAATGCTTGAATGCTCAGCAACTTGAGTAGTTTCAATAAATGAATACTCAGACATGTAGGCACATCGAGACAGGCTTCTATACATCATTTAGTTATTGGAATTATTGATATCTATTTTCTCAGTGCTGAGTTTGGTGTCCCACAGTCTACGATCTTATTCCAGCTCTAAAGTTTAACAACTTTGAACAAGTTACTCAACTTTCCTGAAACTCTGTTTCGTCACCTGTGAAATTCAAGTATTACCAGAGCTAAACATTCTGGGGTTGTAGAGGAGATTAAAGGAGGTAGAATACATGAAGACACAGTACTCGTGTATGGCAAGCGATTCATGCATGTTGGCTACCACCATTGCAGAAGTGGACTCAAGCTCATTTTCTGAACTCTTAGATTGTTACTCCTTTGAGATCATATTGGTACTCAGAATTCAACTTTTAATCATGAACTATTAGTGCAGTTTCACTATTTCAACCTTGTTTTGGAAACATATTTTTCCTACAGCATTTTTAGTCTTTGGCAAAGGTCTGATCTTCTTTTAACATGGAGGCATATTAACTGATCAATTGTTCTCATTCTTCAGGTCATTCTGTAAATAGTTTTAATACTTTGGATAATTGTTGCTAATAACTTCTGTAGCCTTTCTTATATAAAAAAAAAAAACCCCAGTAACCATTCCTTGCATTTTTAATATTAACCTTAAAAAATAACGGACTAAAGTTTTCTAAAAAGGAATTACCCTAAAGTTGAATCTAAATATGCAAATGAACTGCATTTGATTTGTCTCATACATGCTACATGTTTTGGTAGAGCTACTTTTTTTTTTCAGAGTCACATCATTTCTGTAAGGTGTGGAGTAAGTTCGGTAGATAGGTAGATAAATGTCATCTGACTTTCACAGACGAATAATTAGAATTTAAAATGTTAGTTTAGTTCCTTTTTTTGTTGTTGTTTCACAGCCACACAACTTATAAGCTGCAGAGGGGGATTTCAAGGCCAGTCCTCATCACTCCAAATCCAGCACTCTTTTTAAGGTCAGAAAAAGACATTAATCTTAACTGTGAGTTCTGGGAGTGAGGGTAAGAAGAATGTTGATTTCTACTCTGTGAGTAGGATTTAGATTTTTGTCATTCCCAAGATGTCCTAAAGGCAATAGCTGCCATTCTTGCTTATGTGCTTTACTTGACAAATATTTCCACCTGGACATAACCACTCTTTTCTGCTAAAACTGTCTATTGAGATTAATTAATTAATGTTGTGGATCATCACAGTCTCCAATTCAATACACAATGGCATTATGGGCTCAATGGTAGCCCAGTTTGGATACTGACCCTACCTATTAAAAGCATAAGATATTAAAACCAGAGTCAATAGTATTATTGTTTTCAGCAAGCAACTATGTCTTGAATTCTTACCACATGAATTAAGAGCACAGGAGAGTATAGATAGATGCATAAATGACAAAATCTAGTGGATAAACTCAATTAAAAGTTGTGAAAACTATAAACATGAGAAGTTGGTGGATGGGAAGGATGTTGGTACAGATGGTGAATTAGAGGTGGTTGCATGGAGATCAGAGAAGGGCTTTCAGTCTCCTCACTTTACAGATTAGAAAACTGAGATCCTGATTGGTAGAGTAGCTGGTGAAGGTCACTTAGATAGGTAGTAGATGGCCAACATGTGCCCTGCTCCAAGACTTGGACTTTTTACTTGATGTCGTCTTGTAAATTTGTATTTTTAGATAGCCTGAAATTGATTTTAAAATTCAGCAACTATTTTTCTCAGATATACGTAGCAGTATAAACATATGTATTAAAAAGAAAGAATGAAATCTTCTTTCTGAGGAAAAGGTGTTAAAAGTAAGTATAATTTTTAAAAATATTACAGTGAAGTGTGTTTTTGTTCTGTATTTGTGTATATATAACATATATTTATTTTTCTATCAATATATCATATATTTATTTTCTATCAATATTAGATCAATAAGTAGATATTAACCATATCTATAATAAATAGATATTAACCATACATTAACCAAATAGATATGGGTTGATACCAATAAAAAGATATTAGCCAATAATAGGTATTAACTATATGTCTATTTAGATCAATAAATAGATATCAACCAATATATTTAGTTAGATAGATCAATGAATAGATATCAACCAAATATTAATATGGTTAATATTAACCAATAAATAAATATTAACCATAAATAGATGCACCAAATAGATATTAACCAGTTTAACCCATTGAACCAGACCTATTACTAAAGTTCTACCTAACATCAGCAATGTGCTCAAGTTAGAAATCATAGTCTTGTGACTTAGACACCTAATATATGACCTTCAGAGAAAATTGTCCTGAACAAGAGTAGTCAGTATAATGCAGGGATTTTTTTTCAGAGAGTGTGTCTTTTTTTTTTTTTTTTTTTCATTAATCAGTATTTTTTATTATGGTTTTGTGGGGTACAGTTAAGGGTAGGTGTACAATGACGTTTCATTCAGGCACCCTGTAGATAAGAAGTGTTTTCCCATCCCCCGACAGATATTTGCTACTGTTAATCCCATCCCCCTCCCCCCCCATAGTTTCCCAGTACCATCCGTCATTTTCTCATAGTATTGCATTGGATGTTCAAGGTCCATTATATGAGTGAGAACATGTGATATTCGGATTTTTGTTTTTGTGAGAGGTCACTCAGTATTATAGACTCTAGTTCCATCCAGGTCGCAGCGAAATTCATAATTTTGTTCTTTTTTATGGCTGCGTAGTATTCCATCGTGTATATGTACCACATTTTTTAATCCAGG
>NW_007165776.1:0-2079 GCF_000164805.1 Carlito syrichta
GGCACAGATAAATGACATAATTCAGTTTAAACTAATCCTGCAGTGGGAAAGGGTGATCAGACATGTTTACTTTTTCTTTTTTTTGAAAACTAAAATCTTAACAGTGAGCCCATCTCAATTCTCCCTAAATATAATATTTTTAATTTCTTTGCCTATTTTTCTACATATTTTTTCATGTGTTTGCTTTTTAGTATCTGGAAAAAATTATTTTTCTTCAGTTTGGAGTCAAAGATAATGCAATGTTCTCCACTTTTATTGTAGTAGAGATTAGGCTTTGTATTAAGACACATTTTCCCTGTTTGTACCACAGTGCATCACTAGGATGGTTGCATTTGATACTGTCATGTGTGGATAGAGCTTTTGAAGTGAAAAATAATATGAAGACCTAACTGATGATGCCCCCATTGTGTCCTTGTCTGTTACAGGGTAATTTGATGAATAAACCTGTCCGACTTTGGTATCACAGAGGTGACTGCCAAAATAGGATATTTGTTCTGATGTAGACTCTAATCACTAGAGAATCAATGGAGGATAAAAGGAAAATAATACAACCCACACCATTTTAGAAATTAAGACACATTTATGTGACTTGAAAATATAAATGGGAGGGCTCTTACAAAACTCCTTTACTATTTCTTGATCTCTTATTGGCCATGAGTTTACCTGGTCACATAAAACAAGTTTTCCTGACATCTTCCCTAAATATATTTCTTTCAAGAAGATTGTAATAAAAATGAATTTCTCATTCGTTTTATTGGCTATGTTATTTGTCTGGTTTCTTGGGCCTTTATTCCTATATTTGTCCTTGACTCAGTGAATTCCCCAAGTCCAATCAACCATCATATTATGTGGAGAATTTCTTCAAATTACCTTTCTATACCTGTTGCTACCACCCTAGCAGAGCAGCCTCCAAGTTATTTTCTGCTCTCTTGATATATCCTTCTCCAATCAATTCTGGAATAGATGATATTGAATTAACTTTCCCCAAAGCACCATGTTATCATGCTACTGGAATTTAAATTTTTTTCTATTACCTGTAGTAAATAGCTCCATTCACTTTTACCTGACATACTGGTACAACTTTGCCACCTTTTGTCCCATCATTCCTGCCAGATTGGATCTTTCCTTTCAGCGTGAATATGGTGTACACATTTCCAATTAGGAATTATTCCCTGAGCCTCAGTTCATACTTGTCTCCCCCACCAAGGTTTCTTTTCTTTCTGTCCAATGGCAGATTGTTCTCTTTTCTGGATCGTATATACATTGTTTCTCTATTATAACACTGAAGAAGTGCCATATATGCATATATTTTTCAAGCACTTTGTTCACTTTTCTTTGTTTTACAGGCACAGATTATACTTCTAACTCTGTGTCATCCATTTTGCATATGTGCACCATCTATAACTAGGAATCTCAAGGCAAGAGTTTTGGTTATTGAGCGCCTCTCTACTCTCCACCTACCACCACCAAGACCATCATTTCATCTTGAAGTACCCAATGTTGACACAGAACTTTCTTTTTTGTGTACAAAGTGGAGCACTTTTTGACACATGTAATCACTATCCTAGCCAGGAAGTCCTTCTTGGTGTATAATAAATATGGCCTGTAAAGCTAACCCCCAGCTAAGTTCTTTTCATACAGTCTTAATGTTGGTGCTATTATGTAGCTAAGAGAAAGCCTTCTACTAGGGAAAGTGTTTGAAGCTTCCTTGCTTTATTATTGTATTTTCAGCCCTTAAACAAATTTAAGGGCAAAGAGGGAGAGGAGAGAGATGGGATATAAATGATGAGTGGTTAGAAATATTTGGTTAATTGAGGTGTTCGAAGAATTTTCAAAATTGTTTTTCTTCTTATAGTTTGCAGTCTTATGTATTCAATGTATCTTTTAATTCCTTAAGCACATGGGTAAGGGAATCACATTTCAAATATTTTAAAAATTTGTCAGAATGCTTTCATAAACACTATTACCTTTTATAAAAACACATAACAGGACTTAATTGATACCTACAGAACACTCCATCCAAAGACCACAGAATACACATTCTACTCATCACCACATGGAACATATTCTAAGATCGAC
>NW_007165777.1:0-788 GCF_000164805.1 Carlito syrichta
ACTATTGCTTATTTTTAATAAACTCTGGTCAAAGATAAAAATCTACTTCAAGTGCACAATGAAGAATTTTACAATTTATTTTATTTACTTTAATCAATTTTCTTCTGGTTTGGTAGATATACACATGGGTCTTCTTAAGTTCTGAAATTTTCTCTTCTCTTTTACTTGCCAAAGAAATAGGATTTTGATTCCCATGTATAGGATGTATTAAATTGGTGGTTTATATGGTTTCTATTAGAGGCCAAGCATCCTAGTGCCTAGGGAACTCAAGAATGATAAGTATGTGATGGATTGCAAATGGCAATTAGCTTGATTTAACCGTTCCATATTTTTAAAATGTTATACACCATAAATATATTCAAGTTTTATTTGTCAATTAAAAATAAATGAATATGAAATGAATATTCACTTACTAAACCCAGTGAATAAAGTGATATTTTAGAATTAAAAAACAAAAGTATCTTGTAAATATATACTCTGAAGATATCTGAGCATTGTTCTCACCACCTCATTTCTCCATATTGGTCAAACTCTAGAAACTGAGACCTGTTAGGCCCTTCAGGGCTTCATGTGTTATATTTTCTATGTTTTATAGTATCACCCTATTCTTATCTAAGTGTCCTCTCCATAACTTGATGCATTCATGGATTTAATAGCATTACAAGGAATAATGTGAGTTTTATATTCTGTATTCATCGTTAAACTCACTTAGCAGAATGGTCTAACGTAGCACTTGAAAAACAAAGCAACATATTCTATATTCCTACATTTTCGCTTTCAGCTCTGAA
>NW_007165778.1:0-722 GCF_000164805.1 Carlito syrichta
CCAGTGACCGAGTGGGGAAAGGGGGATGAATTGGCGCAGAGAACAACACTTGAGCAGATAATAGAATGGAAACTTCCAAAAACCACTTCTAGCCGATTTGATTTGAGCAACTCCTGTAAAAAAAATTTCAAGGACTTCCTCATGCAAAACTTGCACTAGCTGCAAGAGAGAGCTAGAAATGGAGGTTCTTGGGTGGGGTTGTCAGGAGTTTTGGCTCATAGAAATCAGACAGCAAGTTAAACAGTAGACCAGACCCCAGGGCCGGGTTGTCTCTGATTCTTTAAAATTGAACCAATTACCATAAATCGTGCAAAAGTTGTACATGGCTTCTTACATATGCAGACGTGGCAAAATAGAAACAGTGTCTATTTCTTTATATGACGGTAAATTTTAGCTGGCTTGCAAAGCAGGAGCTTCCACGACAAGTGGAGACTAAATGAGAGTCCATCTCTGTGGGATTGAGGGTTTAAAAGAGGTCCACCTGGTAAGTCTTTAAAAATGAATGAGGGGTGCATAGGAGCAAAGAACCTTAAGACTTCAGGGAGAAGATATATAGAGGCTTGCTGCGCTCGGAGCTGTGGCCTCTGATGTCGAGACTGAATCAGAGCAGGGTTTTACCAATTGGCTGGCATTGAGAAACAGATTTGGCAAGGAGGCTGCCCTGGCAGGTGGATTCACGTGAGGACAGGTGTGTGGGATGGCTATGAAGATGAAATATGCGG
>NW_007165779.1:0-7356 GCF_000164805.1 Carlito syrichta
AGGATATACTCAGTGCAGACAAAGGTCACAAAGAAATAAAGTTGGGTCATACAGCCATTGAAGGAAATGCTCTTGTCTTGGCTGAGGAAGTCTACCAGCATCTTGGGGCTAATGACGGTGACATACCACATCTCCAGGAAAGAAAGGTGGCTCAGAAAGAAGTACATAGGCTTGTGCAGCTGCCCATCACTGCGAATGGCTAGGATAATGAGGAGGTTCTCTAGCAGTGTGAGCAGGTAGGTTGCCAGGAAAACAAAGAAGAGGAGAAGCTGGAAGGCTGGTCTTGTTGGAAATCCCAGAAGAATGAAATACATTGTCACTGTATGATTATCTACTTCCAGAACCTTGGTGATCATGACTGGCTGTGGATACAGATAAAATCAGTTCCTTCCAAGTTCCAAGCATTAGCTTATAGTTATTTTATATATTCTGTTGATAGATCTACTACCAGCAAATTCATCACAATAGGAGCTCTCCTGCTTTTATATCTTTATTTCCTCTTGAATTGTGATGAGACCCAAAGCTTTTGAGCAAAGATGGACTTTGGGGAACTTATGTTTTAACTTTTTTCAAATTAGCTCAAGAAGAGTAACTTGTCCAATGCATACATAAGTGAAATGAGAACTTCCTAATTCCCAGTTTTGTATTTTGCCAATATTTTACTCTTGGACACAGGAAGATGGGCTCCTTACCACTCCTTCACTATAGGCAAAGCATCCCCATCTACTACATAGCAAAAGAAGGAAGACGGCACAGTTGCTTATTCTCTAAGTATGATTGTTGTGACTGTGGAGTGGTTGTATGATTCCATTTATCTGTAAAATGGAGAGAATCCTTCCCCTGTTTTTCTCTAAGAAGATTATAAAATTTGAATAAAGCAATAACTGAGTACACCTATAGAATTAATAGCAGAAACAGGTTTGATATGAATATTCACCAGTTTTTCAGAGAACAAAATTGAATAGATAATCCGAAGAGTAATGTTTAAATTTATTGTATAGAATGTTTACTTATAAGTTTAAAAACAGCATTCAAATCTCACTTTAGTCTCTCTTTATCTAAGTGAGCATATTACACAAACTTTCAGAATATTAGTTACTTTATTTCTAAGGTGAGGCTAATAGGAGGGAGTTTACATTTTGTGAACATCAAATAAGCTTTAAATTTTAAATGACCTTCCTATGGATATTTGTTGTTACCTTTCTTGGCTACTCTACTTACCCACACACACATAGCACTCTCCCTCTCAAAACAACACTTCTGTCCCCCTGACACACATACAGCTGCCCATCCCAGTCCAAAACAACAAAAAATTAAATGGTGCAAAGAAGAACCATTGTTAATGAGAAAGGAGGAGGGGACGTAAGACTTTTTAAAGTTGTTAAATTAAAGAATTCATAATCTATTTGAGAATAATATCAATGATGATCTTTCTTCATTTCTGTCCAATAATTCAGCTAAATGTGTGGCCTCTTTTTAAGTTGAGCCAAGAATCATTCCAAAACCTGCTGAATATTGAAAGTCTCACCATTCCCAGTCTTTCTGTGTGCCCTCCAACTTGACTCGTCTTTGCCGCTTTTCTCCAGAGCCACTCCCTTGTATTCTCCATATCCCAAGTGCCTTGGTTTTATAGCATACTTGTCTTACATATTTATGTATGGAAACTTGGGAGGGTTATTTATTTTTCTAAAGAAATGTTCATGGGGGTAAGAGATGAAAAACTACTACCCATCCCATCCACTCCCCTACTGAGATCTCAGCTTTAGAATCCTGAAGAAAAAATATTTAACATATAATCATCTCTATTTATGGAGAAAACCAAAAGCAGACAGCCAAAAAGGCAAATAATTTATAATTTAAGTATAACAAATAGTTTTGTTTCCTTTTGGAATATATTTTCTTGAACTCCCTTTCTCTCTCTCAATACAGAACTTGGCCTTACTTCTACAACCTAGTGTTCGCTAGACAGTGAGACAGTGGGGCTTGCAAATGAGGCAAGGCTTATGAATCCTTGCTGGCTTTTTCTTCATTCTACTTTCTTTTACTCTCTGAGCACAAGAGTAAAAACAACTCAAAATCAATCTGTGATTAGGTTAGGTCAGTGTTTATCTGGCTTTCACCATATCTCCAATGAAAAGATGAAATGAAGATGTATCTAGTTACTGAAGGTAGTATTATTGTTCGGGAAGCATTTTCTTTATCTTTAATAATAGGATAAGCCGGGCTTGGTGGCTCAGCCTGTAATCCGTGCCTTTGGGAAGCTGAGGTGAGTGGATTGCCTGAGCCTGCGGGTTCGAGACCTGCCTGGGCAGCGAGACCTCATCTCTACAATAAATCAAAAAATCAGCCGGGCATGGTAGCGCATGCCTGTAATTCCGGCTACTAGGAAGGCTGAGGCGGAAGGATCACCGGAGCCCAGCAGGTCAAGGCTGCGGTGGCCAGGAGCGGCCACTGCACTCCAGTCTGGGTGACAGAGTGAGACTCCAACTCAAAATAATAATAATAATAATAATAATAGGATAATAGTCTCCAGAGCTGAGTCCTCAAGTTTATTGCCTGAATGTAATTTTATATTTCAGAAAACTATAAGCAAAACATTGTACCTTAATGTCCTTTCTTACTGAAATCATTCTAAGTGAATCATAGAAGATCATAGCTTAAATACACAATTCTAAGTATGACTCTGGGAAATAATGCAATATATGTTTAGTTCATTAGCAACTGATGCTGATAGTCTCAGGATAAATGCCTCAGATGTGAAGTTGAAAATAAAAATATCGCATTTAGTTTTAGGACTAATAATTAGTAAATTAAAGTGGGGGATATGTTCACAAGAACTATGCATTCATTCATTCTTCTACTACTTCAAACAGAAATATAAAAGAGCAGATGTGACTCCACAGAAAACTTGACATAAAATAAGGGTACAAAGAAAGAAAAGTGAGTATAGAGTGTTATATTTAAAAAAAACTGAATGAGCAGTTTTCTCATTTGAATATGGAACTTCTCAGTTGTCAAGTAAAACTCAGGAAATGATTGGAAGTAGAATACGATCACATTCAACCTTCAAAATTATCATATTAACTTTATACATACATATATATGTACATATAATACTGTTTTACTTTGATAAATGGGAAAATTGATGTATAAGGAAATAGAGGGCTTGACCAGAAGGAACATAAAATGTAAGTATAATAAAGGGTCTAGGTTTCTAATTTTTGGGGCCAGATTGTCTGAATCACATCCTAATATTTTCCAAGACTATTTATAGAGCCCATCTGGCAGTCTTATGAGAGGGAGAGCAAGCCTACATAGTTAACAACTTTCCCTCCAACTAAAATTCCACAATGACTGGGTTCTGTGGATGCTAGGCTTAACGTATGGCAGCATATTCATAGCTAAAAGATGTCTGAATTTGCATATCAATTTAAAATGTATAAAAGCACACTCATATTATTTTATCTGATCCTTACAATCAGGGAGTCAGGACAAATGTCACAGTACCCACTTGACATAGAGATATTAAATATTTAGCTGAAAGTCAAACAACTAGTTGCTTATGACCCACTGCTTTTTGTGTATGAAGAGGTAGAAGATGATCTATGAGTTGGAAAGTTTGTTTCTTGTGAGCATTAAATTGTACCTTGAAAATAATTTTAATAGCACTCTATAAGAGAAAAAGAAATTCAAGAAATGAACAAGTAAAGGGCCAGGCTGAGATTCAAGAGCCAGGTGAAGATTTTGATACTCTGGATCTCAAACATATTACTTTGCATCAGGTTTAAAACATCTCACTGTTTTTGTAGCCAATTCAGTTAATCAGTTATCCATTGTGAACTTAGCTCATAGAATAGTATCATTTAAAAATCAATGGTATTTTAATTCAGACTTCTTTTCTTTCTCAGATAAGAAAATCCAAGAATGATTTAAGTGATTTTCCCAAAGTTAAACAACTATATAATAGCAGAGTAGCAATTTATTAATGATTATACTTTAGTCCTTATCAGTCTTTAATCCCTAATTTTCTTTCATACTTCAATCAATTTAATTACTTCCATGGCTCAAACAAGTGTAAGCTTATAAAGGACAAATCACCTTAAATTTTAGCTTGATTTTCACAGAATCATAAAAGGTAGTGTGAATCTTACAATCATGCTTTTTCTTACATTTTAAATTAGTTTTTACAACTTATGATCTATTGTATTGATTACATATGTGTATATACACACACATCACTAAAGAAGTAGAGAGAAAATGTTCAGCTCCAGAAACACAGGATTGTAGAACTGTGAATAACCAAGTAGGTCATGTAATATAACTCCCTACCAAATTACTGAATCTCCAGTGCACAGATACAAGTATTCATCTAAACTTTACCTGATTCTCTCCAGGAACAGAAAACTCAGTATCTATAAAGATAGCCATACTTAGAACAAATAAAAGCATGCATAAAAAACCCCCAAAACCTTTGACTGGGAGATGCAAAACTTTCTCTTCAGGAATCCAATGCTCCCATATCCAGGGGTCCTGGTTCTGTTTTGAAATTGTCTCATCACTTTCTCAAAGAATAGTCTTCACTATTTGAAAGCAGTATTCAGGTCCATTTAACCTCCAATCTCTCCCCTCCCGATTATTCCTGTCTCATCATGTCTTTCCTTTCAGACTAAACCACTCAACTTCCATACGGATATATAACCAGATGGCTATTTCCTCAAAATATGTGATTATCTTCCATGGAGGATCCCACTTGAACTGGGACATTTAATAGGGAGGAATATTACCAGGATGTGGAAAATACAATTGGAATATAAGGCTTGATTTTACCTGAAATCAGAGATGTAATTCTTCATCAGAGAGGACCTGCTGGGCTCCAGTGATCCTTCCACCTTAGTCTTCCAAGTAGCCAGAACTACAGACATGTGATACTGTGCCTGGCTAATTTTTTATTTATTGTAGAGACAAGGTCTTGCCAAGTTGCCTGGGCTGGTCTTGAACCTGTGGACTCAGGCAGTCCACTTGCCTCGGCCTCCCAAAGTGCTGGGATTACAGGCTGAGCCATGAAACTCAGCCTAGTTGCTGTTTTATAGCCACATTAACTTCTTTCCCACCCACACCACATTCTTAACCCTTTGTAGCCACTAATCTATTTTCAATGTCTATAATAGCTTCATTTGAAGGATGGTGTATGCATGGACTCATATAGTGTGTATCTTTAGTGGTTTTTAAAAATTTTTCCTCAGCATAATTATCCAGAGATTCATTTAGATTTTTGAATCTGTAGTAATAGTTTGTCCCTTTCCACTGCTAAATAAGATTTCAAGATATAGATGAACAATGGTTTGTTTAATCAGTCCCTCTTTGAAGGAGATTCTGGTCATTTCCAGTTTTTGACTATTGAATATAGTCAGTATTTTGAAAAATAGCTTTGCTGGATATAGAATTCTTAGTTGACAAGTTTTGTTTTTTGAGTGCTTTGAGTATGTTATGCCACTGTTTTTAGCATTCATTTTTTTCTGCTGAAAGTCAGAAAAGGGGTTCCCTTGTAAGTAATGAGTCATCTTTTCCTTTTTGGGGAAGTGGGGGATTTCACATATTTATTTTTTTTTAACTTTAAAATTGTGGGGTACAATTCAGGGTTAGGTACACAAATGTTCATTATGCAGGTACCTTTGTTGATGAGGTGTGCCCTCTCTCCCTGGCAGTTTCCCACTACTGCCCATACCTTTCTTATAATATTATGACAATTGTTCAAGGTCTATTTATGAGTGAGAACATATGATACTCAGTTCTTTGTCACTGTGATAGATCACTCAGTATTATAGACTCTAAGTTCATCCAAGTTGCTGCAAAGTTCATAATTTTGTCCTTCTTTATGGCTGTGTGATATTCCATTGTGTATATGTACCACATTTTTTTATCCAGTGCTCTTTCAATGAGCAGCATGGTTGGTTCCATGTTTTTGCTATTGTGAATAATACTGCAATAAACATGCATGTGCAGGTATCTTTTTCAAAGATTGATTTGAGTTCCTCTGTGTATATTCCCAGAAGGGGAATAAGACATCTTTTCTTTTGATGCCTTAAAGTTTTTTTCTTTGTCTTTGTTTTTTGTGTGTGTACTATGTTGTGTGTATTTGTGCATCTCCTTGCATTCACCCTACCAGAAATTTGTTGAGATTCTTAGATAAAGTTTTGCATTTTTTGATAAGTTTCTGAAGTATTCTGCCATCATTTCCTAAGACATTTTTTTCTTCTACTTTATCTTGGTTTTCTTCTTCTGAGATTCCTATTACACCTATTTTGGTGAGGTTAGTAGTGTTCTTCATGTCTCTTAGGCTCTATTTTCCTTTATTATATTTGTCTCTTTGTTACTTAAATTGCATAATCTTTAATAATCTAACTTCAACTTTACTATTTTTTTCTTCTAATTCAAATCTACTTTTAAATGCCTCTTGCAAATTGTTCAGCTCAGTGATTGTACCTTCAACTTCACAGTTTTCATTTGGCTCTTATAATTTTCGTCTTTTTGTTGGTATTCTATATTTGATGTAATATTTTCATAATATGTTACTTCTTTCATTATGGTTTTCTTTAGCTACTGGAACATATTTATGTTGGTTAATGTGAAGTTTTTGTCTATTAAATACAGCACCTGGTAACAATATCACAGGCAGTTTCTATTGCATGCTTTTCCTGTTTTTTGAAAAAGGTCATTTTTTCCTTTCTTTGCATTGCCTATAATTTTTTTTAATGGAAACTGTATATTTTTATATAATATATTGTAGAAACCCTGAAACTGGTCTTAACACCACTCCTCCAAGGACTTGTTTTCATTATTTGCTTGTTTAATAATCAGTTGGATTACTTTAGTAAAATCTATCTTCCCCCATTACCCTGCACTGTAAAGTCTCTGATGTTGGTTCTCAAAGGACATAGCCTTGGATATGCCCAGTCATTCTGGGGTGATAATAGTTTGGGAAGAATTGACTCTGTCCTCTTTCCTGACAATAATTGTTTACTGACTGCTCTATTATTTTAAACATTGTCCTTGAATATAAATTTATCTACAGAATAAGTCATTCAAATTTAGATTTCTTTGAAAGGATAGTTGCTAAGGTTATTGTTTGATATTTGTTATGACATTAAGAGGGATCTACCTGGCTGTTTCTTTCCTTCACTTAGAGGGCTTTTAAAATGTTATTGACACATTCAGATAGAACAATCTAGTCCAGGGATGCTGGCCAACAATATGACTGAACTCTTTGGTAATCCTGTGTAAATATTGTATCATGTGAATGCTTCCATAAATCTGTGCAAACTTTAGTTCATATTGTTTTATAATTTCTAAACCCTT
>NW_007165780.1:0-916 GCF_000164805.1 Carlito syrichta
TTATCATCCTAGCCATTTGCAGTGATGGGCAGCTGCACAAGCCTATGTACTTCTTTCTGAGCCACCTTTCTTTCCTGGAGATGTGGTATGTCACCGTCATTAGCCCCAAGATGCTGGTAGACTTCCTCAGCCAAGACAAGAGCATTTCCTTCAATGGCTGTATGACTCAACTTTATTTCTTTGTGACCTTTGTCTGCACTGAGTATATCCTCCTTGCTGCCATGGCCTTTGACCACTATGTAGCCATATGCAATCCACGACGCTATCCAGTCATCATGACCAGCCAGCTCTGTGGTACACTGGCTGGGGGATGCAGGTTCTGTGGACTCATGACTGCCATGATTAAGATGATTTTTATAGCCCGACTCCACTACTGTGGCTTGCCTCAGATCAATCACTACTTTTGTGATATCTCTCCACTCCTCAATGTCTCCTGTGAGGACTCTTCACAGGCTGAGCTGGTGGACTTCTTCTTGGCCCTCTTGGTCACCGCTATTCCCCTTTGCATAGTGGTGGCATCTTATGCCATCATCCTCACTACCATCCTCAAAATCCCATCTGCTCAGGGTTGCCAAAAGGCATTCTCCACCTGTGCCTCTCACCTGACAGTTGTAGTACTCTTCTATTCCACAACCCTTTTTACCTATGCCCGCCCCAAGCTCATGTATGCCTACAATGCCAACAAGGTGGTATCTGTTCTCTACACTGTCATCATTCCACTTCTCAACCCCATCATTTACTCTCTGAGGAACCGGGAAGTAAAGGCAGCCCTTAAAAAGACCATACTTTGCAGAGGAAGTGGACCCCAGGGAGATGGGACGTTTAGTAGTTAAAAAGTCTACAGAATTCCTTCAGGTTTGAATCAAGAGATGATTACTACAAACATTTTTTTCTCAATCTTGTGTTTGGTTATCTT
>NW_007165781.1:0-749 GCF_000164805.1 Carlito syrichta
GAAGAATGGGGATGTATGTAAGCACCTCCTCCCAAGCAACCAGAAGTGAATAGAGAAAATCCGGCTTTGTGCAAACCAGAGAAGTTAGGAAAACTGAATATATGTTCCACAATAAGTTTTACAAAGCTTATATGAAATTTTTCCAATCACTTTTGAAATAAAGCTGGTTAGCACATGCATTTTACAAGAGATACATTTTAAACTCAAGGACACAAATAAGTCAAAAGAAAAAGGTAGAAAAGGTATATCATGTGAAACAGTAACCAACTAGAACAGAAGTGACTATATCAATATTAGACTAAGTGGGCCTTGTTATGCAAATTGTTACTAAAGACAAAAGTCGGACATTTCATAGTGATAAAAGATTCAGTTCATCAAGAAGACTTATCAAGTGTAAACATACACTCAACAAACAACAGAGCCTCAAAATATATGAATAAAAAACTTACAAAATTGAAGGGAATTATAGACAATTCAACAATAATAGCCAAAGGCTTCAATACTCCCCCTTTCAATAATTGATAGATCAAGCAAACAGAAAACCATCAAAGATATATAAAACTTAAACTACACATAAACCAAATAGTCTTATTCATCTGTAGAACCTTCCATCCAACAAAACAGAGCACACATTCTTCTCAGATACGCATGGGATATTCTTGAAAATAGACCATTTGTTGAGAGGTCAGAGGAGAGGAAAAAACCAGGACAGTTTAATGACTTGCAAGTCAAAGGATTTAAATTCTTCA
>NW_007165782.1:0-1440 GCF_000164805.1 Carlito syrichta
GATGAATGAGAAATCATTTATTGGGCACACAGTATGCTATTCAGATGATGGTTACACTAAAAGCCCAGACTTCACCACTATGCTATACACCACTATGTAACAAAACTGCACTTTAAACCCTCTAAACTTGTCAAAACAAAAATTTTAAAAATCAGTTGAGAAAATTAAAAATACTTCAAAATGAGTAAAATGAAACACAAAATACCAGAATGTATGACATACAGTTAATGCAATGCCTAGGGGTATCTTTGAAAATCAAAATATCTCTATTAAAAAATTAGAAAGATCTCAAATTAATAATGTGCTCTTCTACCTTATAAAACTACAAAAAAGAGCAAACTAAACCCAAAGCAAGAAAGAAGAAAATAAGAAAAATTTAGATGATATTAATAAAATTTGGAATTAAAAAACAATAAAGAAAATTGACAAATTCAAAAGTTGGTTCTTTAAAATCAACAACATTAAAAAATCTTTAGCTACACTGACCAGGAAAAAAGCAAGAAAAACACAAATTACTAAAATAAAAAATGAAAAACATTACCATTGACCTAAAGAATAAAAAGAGTTTAAGAAAATATTATGAAGAATTTTTCTCAATAAACTAGATAACCTACATGAAGTGAACACATTTCTAGAAAGACACAAACTACAAAAACTGAGTCAGAAAAAATAGAAAATATAAATAAGTTTATAGCCAAAAAAATTGAATTCAAAAAAAAAAAAATTACCCACAAAGAAAAGTTTAGGCCCTGATAGCTTCACTGGTGAATATTACCATACACTAAAAAAAAAATAAATAAAATAATTATATTAAACTTTCACAAACTTTCAAAAATGGAAGAGGAGGGAATACTTTTGGACACATTCTATGAGATCAGCATTACCAATAATAAACCAGAAAAATACATCACAAAAATAAAACTATAAAACAATTTTTACTTTTATGCACAATACACATAAATCCTCAACAAATTACCAAACACAGCAACATATAGGAAGAATTATACACCATGACCAAGCATAATTCAATTCAAGAGTGCAAGAATGCTTCAACACATAAGAATAAATCAACATAGTAAATAATAATAATGAAATAAAGAACAAAAACCATATGATAATCTTAGTAGAGACAGAAAAAACATTTGATAAAATTCAATACCTTTTCTGATTTAAAAAAACAAAACAAAGTAGGACTATAAGGGAACTTCTTCAATCTGATAAAGGACACTTATGGCATATCCACAGCTAAAATCATACATAATTGTAAAAGACTGATGACTTTTCTTTTAAGATAAGAAAAAAGGATGCCTACTCTCACTACTTCCGTTCAACATTGCAACTTAGGTTCCAGGCAAGACAATTAAGCAAAACAAACAAAGAGCATCTGTATTAAAAAGGAGAAAGCAAAACTACCTGTATTTGCAATTGGCATAATCTGGC
>NW_007165783.1:0-469 GCF_000164805.1 Carlito syrichta
ACAAAAATTTTAGCTGGCATTGTTGCAGAAATTGAAAATTGAATTGTAAAATTCATATGGAAATGAAAAGCACAGAGAATTGCCAAAAATTTTTGGAAAAGAAAAACAATGTTGGATGATTTATATTTGCCAGGTTCACAACTTACTACAAAGCACAGTAGTCAAGACAGTATGGTACTGGCTTAAGACTACACATATATTACTTGAATAAAATTGCAAGTTCAAATATAAACTCTTACATTTATAGTCAATTGATTTTCAAGAAATTCAAATCAAAACCACAATAAGTAGCATTACACATCCACTAGAATTATTCTGATTAAAAAAGAAAAAGCAGATAATGACAAGTGTCAATAAAGATGTGGAAAAATTGGAACCCTCCTACAATGCTAGTGAGAATATAAAATGCTGTGGTTGCTTTGAAAAACAAATTAGGCAGTTTCTCAAAAGTTAGAGTTTACCATGCAAC
>NW_007165784.1:0-347 GCF_000164805.1 Carlito syrichta
TTCACTACTTGGCACCTCCATTCCTCCCTACTCCTTTATGATCGTTTCTCTTCTACCTGTTCATCTATCCTTTTTTCTTCTCTTCTATTGATTTTTTCTTTTTATTTGTAGATTCACTGACTCTCTCCACCTCTCTCTCCCCTTCAAACATCTTTTCCATTTTTTCATAAAGACATTTGTTCATTCAAAGACACTCACCATTTCATCTTAATAAATTAATTTGTAGATGAGAAAGTTCAAAACCAATAAATGATCCACGCTTCATGGTAATTACTGTAAAAATTAAGAAAATAGGCCGGGCTCGGTGGTTCAGCCTGTAATCCCAGCACTTTGGGAGGCCGAGGCGA
>NW_007165785.1:0-975 GCF_000164805.1 Carlito syrichta
AACACAATTTATTGAATTATTCTTTTAAATTTTGTGATTAAGATATCTTCATCTAAGATCACAAGGTTTTCTAAGACGTCTTCTAGAAAGTTATACTATCCTTATAGGCTAAATATAAGTGGGTCTTTATTTTTTATTCAAAGTGACATCTGCTCTTAAATATTTCTCTCCTTTTCACTGCCTTTTCACAGGCATCAATTGCATATTCTTGTAGTAATTCCACTTACCTCACTTTTGGCTTACCAATGTTTGTTTGGGGGCAACTTTCTGTGATAATAGAAACGTTCTACATCTGCACTATCCAACATGGTAGCCACAAGAACATGAGGCTCTTAATTAAGAATGAAAATGGGATTAGTGTGGCCAGAGTGTTGAAGTTTAACTTTTATTGAATCTTAATTTATATAAAATTAAATTGATATAAAACTAAATATCCCCAGGGAGCTAAAGACTACTTCATTAACTAACATAGCTCTAGATATGCATCCATAGTGTTTAACTGTTACCATTTAGAAATTATATAATCTCATTTGGTGCCATTTTTCTTATGCCTGAAGCTATATATAATATTTATTGATAGTGGAAGGGTGCTAATGATAAAATTTCACAGCTTTGTCTGAACAGGACTTTATTTTACCGCCATTGTTTAAGATATTTCTCCTGGGTCAAGAACCCTAGTTAATAGGTTTTTTTTCCCTACTTTTCACATCATCTTCTAGCTTGCCTGGTTTCAGATAACTCATCTGTTATTCTTATCTTTGTTTATCTGTATGGAATGCCCTTTTTTATCCCATTGTTTTTTTCATTTTGAAATATTTTATTGACAAATAAGATTGCATATATTCAAGGTATACAGTGTGATTATTCTATATTTGTAGACATTGGATAATGATTATCACAATCAAATTAATTAACATGTTCATCTGTCCTAGTTCATTGGTACTGTTATAACCAAATACACAAGACTGGATAATT
>NW_007165786.1:0-1024 GCF_000164805.1 Carlito syrichta
GTTGAAGTTTAACTTTTATTGAATCTTAATTTATATAAAATTAAATTGATATAAAACTAAATATCCCCAGGGAGCTAAAGACTACTTCATTAACTAACATAGCTCTAGATATGCATCCATAGTGTTTAACTGTTACCATTTAGAAATTATATAATCTCATTTGGTGCCATTTTTCTTATGCCTGAAGCTATATATAATATTTATTGATAGTGGAAGGGTGCTAATGATAAAATTTCACAGCTTTGTCTGAACAGGACTTTATTTTACCGCCATTGTTTAAGATATTTCTCCTGGGTCAAGAACCCTAGTTAATAGGTTTTTTTTCCCTACTTTTCACATCATCTTCTAGCTTGCCTGGTTTCAGATAACTCATCTGTTATTCTTATCTTTGTTTATCTGTATGGAATGCCCTTTTTTATCCCATTGTTTTTTTCATTTTGAAATATTTTATTGACAAATAAGATTGCATATATTCAAGGTATACAGTGTGATTATTCTATATTTGTAGACATTGGATAATGATTATCACAATCAAATTAATTAACATGTTCATCTGTCCTAGTTCATTGGTACTGTTATAACCAAATACACAAGACTGGATAATTAATTAAAACAACATCTATTTCTCAGAGTTCTGGAGGCTGGGAAGTCCAAGATCAAGGTACTGGCATGTTCAGTGTCTGGTGAAAGCCCATCCTCTGCTTCCAAGATCATGCCTTGTTGCTGCACCCTTATATGGGAGAAGTTAGAAGAGAAAAAAAGGGGGCAAGCAACTCCCTTGCTTTTCATTATAAGGTCATCAATACTATTCATGCGGGCTGTGCCCTCAAGACTCCATCACCTCCCACAGGCCTCAGTTATTAGTACCATCACACTATTGAATAAATTTCAGTATATGAATTTTTGAGGCCACACTCATGCCATATCACCATCATCACTCATATTTATTATACACTAGATCCCGAGAACCTGTTTATCTTATAACTGAAAGTTGTGCCATTTGATCAACATGTCTTCATTTCCC
>NW_007165787.1:0-1183 GCF_000164805.1 Carlito syrichta
CCCGCAAAGCCTTCCCCAGGTGGAAGGCCTGGCTCAGGGGCTTGTCTCTGGTGGGTTGCCATTCCGCCACCTATTTCATTCCCCAGGGTGGACCCACTAGCTTCCTCAAGGTGCTGCCTCGGAGAAAGGGAGGATATGACTGAAACTTTGGGGAAGTGGCGACCTATGTGAGACTCATGCTTGTCTACTCAACAATCAGGGAGGCTGAGACGGGATGTGTCCTGAACGCATAAGATCCAGATCAGGCAGGTCAAAATAGCAAGCCCCCGCCATGACCCCAAGCAAAAAGCATAAAACACTGGTTGAGGGTAGGCCTCAGTGAGAGGATTGCCTCCAGTCCAAAGTTCAAGACCAAGCAGGAAAACTAGGTTTTTGACCAAATGGAAAGGCAGTGATTGCCACAGATTTGGAGGCCTAAACTGAGAGGATGGCTGGAGGTGGGTAGTGTGAGAGCAGCCTGGGCAACCTAATGAGGAAAGAAAGAAAGAGAGAGAGAGAGAGAGAGAGAGAGAGAGAGAGAGAGAAAGAAAGAAAGAAAGAAAGAAAGAAAGAAAGAAAGAAAGAAAGAAAAAGAAAGAAAGAAAGAAAAAAATCAATTCTCCTGCAAACCTTCGGCCCTCAGTCATTCCCTCCGCCAACCCAACATGTGAGGGTATCCCAAGCTTGGCACCTTCCAGCCCCAACTCCCTTCAATGGCTGCCCCCGCTTTGAGGTGGGAGTTCCCAAGTCTCCCTGCCCAGGTACCAGCCGGCCCAACTCTCCGAGGTGAGAAATGTGCCCGAGGATGGCCAACCATCCAACTCGGCAATGAAGCCCTTCCATCAACAAAGGCCGGGGACTCATCCTTCTCCTGGAGACATTACTTCTCCTGATTCCATTTTTCCAGACTCTAAAGCCAGATGATCTGTGAACACACCACATGCAGTTGAAAATCTGTGTACAATTCTGGTGTTTTTGGAGACAGGGTCTGGCTCTGTGGCCCAGACTGGGGCCCGAGACACGATGGGCATTCACTGCCAGCCTTGCTATCTCAGGCTCTGGCGATCCACCCCCTCAGCCTTCTGAGTGGCCAGGATGACGGGCAACTCGACACCAGAACCCCTGTATGAATGGGTGCAGAGACGGGGTCTCCCTGCATGGCCCAGGCAGGCCTTGGGCTCCTGAACTCCAACCATCCTCCTGC
>NW_007165788.1:0-1079 GCF_000164805.1 Carlito syrichta
AAGAAATAAAAGCAACCCCACCTTCCCTCAAAAACAGAATTGAAGAGGGGGAGGGAAAGGGGTAAAGGGAGAAAAATCTACAGAAATGAAGAAAAACCAAAAGAAGAGTATGGGTCTCTCCCAGACACCTGGGAGAGCAGACACTGAGAAAATTGACTTTGGAATACAAACAATTAAAAGTCCCCAGAATGAAGGGTCTCAAACTGCAAATGTAGATATCAAAACAATAATGGAGAGATTAAAAAGAATTGAGGAGACACAAGAAGAAACTAGGAAGGAGCTGATATCTGAGATAACAGTAATAAAGAATACTGTGAATGAAATAAATAACAAATTGATAAGCATGGAAAGCAGAATTACCCAAGCAGAAGAAAGAATCTCAGAGCTTGAGGACCAAAATATAGAAATAACCCAAACTCTTAAAAACAAAGAAAATAAGCTCAAAAAGACAGAACAAAACCTTCAAGAGATGAATGATTACTTCAAGAGACCGAACCTAAGAGTAATTGTCCTTCCTGAGGCAGAGAGAGAAACAGGCCACACTGGAACAAACATTTCATGAAATCATTCAAGAAAACCTCCCTCATCTCATCAGTGATGCAAAAATTCAAACACAAGAGATTCAGAGAACTCCTGCAAAACAACAAATGAGAAGACCAACTCCCAGACACATAATAATTCACCTAAACAAAGTAGGTATAAAAGAAAAAATCCTAAAGGCAGCAAGAGAAAAAGTTCAGACTACCTACCAGGGAAGACCAATTAGAATAGTAGCAGATTTATCTACAGAAACCCTCCAGGCTAGAAGAGCTTGGAGCCCTATCTTCAAAGTTCTAAAAGATAAACAATTTCAACCGAGAATAACCTACCCTGCCAAGCTAAGCTTCATCAGTGAGGGAGAATTGAAATCTTTCCCAGATATCCAATCCCTAAGAACCTACGCTGCCACCAGACCACCTCTACAAGAAACACTTAAGAAAGTATTGAACACAAAAGAAAAGGAAAAAAGAACAACATTCTTCGAGGAGTACAGGAAAAGATTAAAAACACACATGAACCAACTTGAGAACCAAAAGAAA
>NW_007165789.1:0-2974 GCF_000164805.1 Carlito syrichta
GAGGACACACAGTATTTGGTTTCTGTCTCTGTGTTAATCACTAAGACTAATGGCTCCAGCTGAAATATCACTGCATGGCTGCAGCCATCAACAATCATCAGTTGTGTGTGTGGTGGGAAGGGGCCTAAGGAAGAAGTCAGGGACTGGAGGAGTAAAATGCCCTGATATTCTGTGCCTGGACTTACCCTATATCTAAACCCTTTATTAAGAAAGATGACGCAGCTGGATGTGGTGGCTCATGCCTGTAATCCCAGCACTTTGGGAGGCCAAGGCAGGAGGATCACTTGAGTCCAGGAGTTTGAGATCAGCCTGAATAACATAGCAAGACCTTGTCTCTACAATAAATCAGAAAATTAGCTGGGCATGGTTGTGTGTATCTGTAATCCCAGCACTTTGTGAGGCTGAAGTGGGAAGATTGCTTGTGCCCAGTAGGTCAAGACTGTAGTGAGCCGTGATCATGCCACTGCACTGCAATCTGGGTGACAGAGTGAGATCCTGACTAAAAAATAAAATAAAATAAAAAAGAAAGATCATTGTTGTCATCATTTGGCTTTATTTGAGTTGAGACTTTTGCCTTATTACTACTGAAAGCATCCTCCCTGATATTGTTGAATAGTTCAAATCTACCCAAGTATATGAAATTCTCGAATTGTGTCAACTTTAGAGATGAGAAAACTGAGCTTAGAGAGTTGAAATTAATTGTTAAAAGCCACAGAGCCATGGCATAGCAGAGTTAGAATTCAAATCTGAGGGAGGGGGTGGATGAAGAGAAATTGATTAATGGCTATAAATATATGGTTTGACAGAAGATAAAAGACCTAGTGTTAAGTAGAACAGCAGAGTGACTCTAGTTCACAGTAATCTGTTGTATGTTTCAAAATAGCTAGAAGAACTGAAATGGTTCTAGCATAAAGAAAAGACAAATATTTAAGGTGATAAATATCCAAAGTATAGCAATTTGTCTTTACACCTTATATGAATGTATTAAATTATCACATGTACTCTGAAATTATGTACACCTATTATGCATCAATTAAGAAAAGAAAAAATAATTCAAATCCAGGTAGTCTGGTTCCAAAATTATCACCCTGAGCCATCTGATCTCTGGTCTCATGTATTCAAAGACATTGGACGGGATTTCTGGATCTCTCATTATTTATTTCTTTCTGGCATACTCCAGCAGTGTAAGCCCAGTGCAACTGAGACATCAACAGAAAGATGATCTAGAGATGAGTTTTCTCAAAGCCCCCAACATGTCCTTGTTCCTCAGGCTGTAGATAAAAGGGTTCATCATTGGAGTGACCACGGTATACATCACCGATGCTACTACACTCTTCCTGGAGGAGTGAGTAGCTGCAGAACTAAGGTATACCCCAAAACCTATCCCATAGAACAAGGAAACAACGATTAGGTGTGACCCACAGATGGAGAAAGCTTTATACTTTCCACCAGCTGATGGGATTTTCAAGACAGAGGAGACAATTCGAGTGTAAGAGAAAATTATCCCAGTGAGAGGAACCACACCTAACAGACTGGTCACTAAATATACCAGGATGTTATTGATGAGGGTATCAGAGCAGGCGACCTTGAGAATATGAGCTAGTTCACAGAAAAAGTGAGGGATTTCCAGGTGTGTGCAGAAGGTCAGCCGTAGTGCCATCAAAGTGTGTAGCAGAGCATCAAGAACACTAATGAACAAGGACAGAAGAACAAATAGCCCACAGAGTTTGGGGTTCATGATAACATTGTACCGCAGTGGGTGACAGATGGCCACAAATCGGTCGTAGGCCATCATGACCAGAATTCCATTTTCCAATCCAGCAAAAACCAGGACAAAGCAGACCTGGGTGAGGCAGCCTGTGTAACTGATGAATTTACTCTGTGTCCGGATGTTCAGCAGCATCTTGGGGATGGTGGTAGAGGTGAAACAGATGTCAACCAAGGACAGGTTGGAGAGGAAGAAGTACATGGGGGTGTGGAGGTGGGAGTCAGAGAAGATGGCCAGGATGATGAGCAGGTTTCCAAGTACCGTGACCAGGTACATGGACAGGAATAGCCCAAAGAGGGTGGACTGTAGCCCTGGCTCCCCCGACAATCCCAGGAGAAGAAATTCTGCAGTCCCTGAGAGGTTACCTGACTTCATGTTGTTGATGGGCCTGATAGAAAAGACAGGAGTGGTAAGAAACAAAATTTAGGAGAAACCTCCTTAATCTTGTCTATACCGTGAAACCAAACCAGCTATAGATCTCTTCTCCTGCTTCTCTTTCTCCTCCTTCCTTTGCTTGTTTTTTGTTTCTGTCAACACTTCTCCCCCAAGGAGTCTACTCCCCCCCATTCCATTTTTTCCGTTTCTGCCTATTCTTTGACAAGTAGAGGTACTTACTTACAGAGGAGAAAATAGAAACAAGTTCAGTGCAGTGGTTCATGCCTATAATCCCAAACTGGGATGCAGCTTGGGAAAATAAAGCTTAGGGGCCAAATTCTGCCTACTGCTTGTTTGTATAAGTAAAAGTTGATGGGAATACAGTCACTTATTTAAGCATCGTCCATGGCTGCTTCGGTGCCACAAGAACACAGTTGAGTTCTTGTCACAGCAGCACTATGCCATGCAAAAGCTAAACCATCAATTCTCTCTCTTTACCAAAAACCCACCTCTGACCTAGAAGCTTGATTAGATTTAGGATTAGCTTTTTGGGGGGGGGCAAGTATCCTTACATATTTTAATAAAGAAACACATGCTATACTGTCTGCTTGTCTTCCTTATTAGTGATGATTACCTGATTCTACTAATTTATTGAGAGTTACAGAATGCTTATATTCCAATTCTTTATTTATTGGTTGAAATAGTTCCATAAAGAGGAACATTCAAAACAGGTAGTTAAAATTTTGGTTGACCTTTTGATCCAGAGGAACAAATTCTGAGTATACTATAAGGGGTCCACCCTCCAAAAGATAATTCCATTTTCTCCTTCCC
>NW_007165790.1:0-588 GCF_000164805.1 Carlito syrichta
TCAGCCTAGCAAGAACTCATCTGTACAGAAAATAAAAAAAATTACCCAGGTGTGGTACTCATTCCTATAGTACCAGCTAGTTGGGAGACTGAGGCTGAAGGTTCACCTGGACCCAGGAGGTTGAGACTGTGGTGAGCCATGATCGTGCCGCTGCTTTCCAGATTGGGTCACTCCTGACTCAAAAAAAAGTGGCTTGAAGGATTGGCCATCATTCAGGTGTGAGGAATTCCAGCTTGTAAAGCCAAGGTTGGGGGTCAGGTGCCTGACTTAGGAGCTGAGGGCCAAGAAGAGGGTGTTTGAGAATCCAGAGGCCCTTATCGCATGCTTCCTTTGTCAGCTGAATCCCGACGTTCAGGGCCCCCAGCAGGGCCCTCTGAGGGAGAACAGCAGCTGCAAGCAGAGACTCAGTGGCTGTGGATGGAACTGGAGAGCCTGGCAGGACAGCTCCAGGCCCAGCTGCAGGAAAATGAGAGTGTGTGCCGCCTGAACCGGGAGCGGGAGGAGCAGCTGCTGGATCTGGAATGGGTGGCTGCGCACTGGGAAGAGCAGGTGAAGCGGCACAGGCAGGTGCTGGACACCATCCTGAGC
>NW_007165791.1:0-479 GCF_000164805.1 Carlito syrichta
AATAGTTGAATCAGTGACTAACCCTCCTTTTAATGAGTGCAGCCACTTACTGGGCCTCATCTATGGTGGGGAATCCGTTAACTAGGCCTCCTTTGTGATTCATGTCCCAGTAAATGGCACGCCTCCTCAATTTGAGCCCTAGTGACTGGGCCTGCATTGTGATTGGTGCACCAGTGACTGGTCTTTGTATATGATGAGCTCCCCAGGGACTTGCTCTCCTCTGTACTGGGTGACCCAGTGAATGGGACTATTCTGTGATTGGTGCCCTAATGACTGACCATTCTCTGTGACAGTTGATGTAGTGAATAACCCACTTTTGTGATGGATATCCTAGTAACTGAACCTCCGTCAAATGGGTGCCCCAGTGACTAGCCCTCCAGTGTGATGGGTTCCCCAATTTCTAGGTCTGCTTCCCAACGGGTGTTCCATTGCCTCAGATATCTCCATAATTGGTGCTCCATTGATGAGTCCTCCTCTGT
>NW_007165792.1:0-839 GCF_000164805.1 Carlito syrichta
TAACCCACTTTTGTGATGGATATCCTAGTAACTGAACCTCCTTCAAAATGGGTGCCCCAGTGACTAGCCCTCCGGTGTGATGGGTTCCCCAATTTCTAGGTCTACTTCCCAACGGGTGTTCCATTGCCTCGATATCTCCATAATTGGTGCTACATTGATGTGTCCTCCTCTGTGATTAGTGCCCATCATTGGCAATCCTCCAAATTGGGTGCCCAAGTGCAGAATCCTCCTTTGTAATGTGTGTGCAATTACATGAACTTCTTCCATGATTTGTATCTCAGTACAATTCCTCCTCTGTGATAGGTGCCCAGTGACTGGTTCTTCTTTGTTATGTGTGTCCCAGTGACTAGACCTCCACTGTGATAGGTGTCCCTGTGACTGACCATGCATAATGGATGCCCTAGTGAATAGCCCTACTCTCTGCTGGGTGCCTCAATATCTGGCTCTCCTTTATGATAGGTTTTCCAGTGATTGACTTTCTTCTGTGATAGTAGGCTTGGTGACTGTGCTTCCTCCATAATGAGTGTCCCAGTGAATGGCTTTCATCCATTATTTGTGCTCTAGTGACTGTGTCTTCTTTGTGAATGCTGCTCAGTAACTGATTCTCCTCCACAATCGTTACCACGGGTAAGAGCCATTCTCTGTGAAGGGTTTCTATCTTGCTGGGTCTTCTCCATAATGGGTGCCCCAGTGACTGTCCTTCCATTGTGATCCATGTTCCAGTAAGAGAGTCTCCTGAATAATGTTCTCCAGTGACTGGGTTTTCCCTGTTATTGATGTCTAACTGACTGTTCTTCATTTATGATGGGAAACCTAATGACTACCTCCCTCTATGGGTG
>NW_007165793.1:0-1049 GCF_000164805.1 Carlito syrichta
GATTGGTGCCCCAGTGATTGGCTTTGCTTGTGAAGTTTGCTGCAGTGACACTCTCTGTGATAAAGTTACCCTGTGATTAGCCTCTTCTGTGTTGCATGCCACAGTGGATATCCCTCTTCTATAAATAGCGTTCGTTTGTGATGGGAGTTTGTGTGACTGGGACTCCTTTACAATAAATTTCTAAAGTGATTGGCCCTCCTCTGTAATGTGTGTCCTGGTGAATGACCTTCCTCCAAAATTGGTGTCCCAGTGATTAACCAACCTCTGTGAAGTATACCCTTGTTACCTGAACTCCTCTGTGAATGGTGCCTCAGTTACTGTTCCTCCTCTCTATTTGGATTATCATTGGCTGGCCATCATCTGTGATGAGTACCCCTATTTACCTGCCACCTCTATAATGGCTGTCCCAGAGACTGGTCCACCATTATGATGTGTAACCCAGTGACTAGGCTTCTTCTGTGATTGTTGCTCCAGTGACTAGGCCTCCTTAGTTATGTGTGCACCAGTGACTGTGCCTCCATTGGGAATGATGCCACAGTGACTGGCCCTCCTGTTTTGATCAGTGACACAGGAATTGTTCCTACTTCTAAGGGCTGTCCTTGTGACTGGGCCTCCTCTGTGAGGTTTAACCTGGTGAAGAGCCATTCTCTGTAATAGGTGCACCAGTGACTGTGCCTCCTCCTAATGGGTGCCACAGTGATTGGCTTTCCTCTGTGATGGTTGCCACTGTGCCTGGTGCTCTTCTATGGTAGTTTCCTCAGTGACGTGCCTCACTGAAATGGGTGCCCCTGTGGTGACTATCATCAGTGACGGGTGTCCCAGTGACAGGCTATCTCCTGTGATAGTTGGCCAGTAACTGGACCTCTTCCATAAAATGTTCCCCAGTTGTTGGTACTCTTCTATGTTGGGTGCCCAGTGATTACTCGTCTTAAATTGGAGTGCCATCAACAGGTCCCCTTTTGTAATTGGTGGTGCAGTCACTGAGCCTCCTTCATAATGGGTGCCTCAGTGATTGGCTCTCCTCCACTTAGGGTGCCTCTGTGACTGGG
>NW_007165794.1:0-3709 GCF_000164805.1 Carlito syrichta
TCTATGATCTGTGTCTTAGTGACTAGATCTACTCTGAAGTGTGCTTTTTAGTGTCTGAGTCTCTTCTATAATGAGTGCTACAGAAAATGGACGCTCTATGTATATGGTGCTCCCATTGACAGGTGCACCTTCTTAATGGGTGGCCTAGTATCTAAATCTCCTCCATAATGGCCACCCCATTGACTGACTCTCCTCCATGATGGATGCCTCAGTACTGACTCTCTTCTATGATGCGTGCACCAGTGACTGAATCTCTTCTGAGATAGATGGCTTAGTGATAAGCCCTCCTTTGAAATTGGTGCCCCAGTGACTAACCCTGTTCTGTAAGGGGTGCCCCAGTGACTGGCATCCCTCTGTGATTGGTGATTGACTGACCCTCTTCCAAATTGGCACCCCGGTTTCTGGTCCTCCTCTGTGATGTATACCTAAGTGACCTGGACCTCCTCTGCGATGGATGCCCCAGTGACTGGCTCTTATCTCTGTTAATTGCCCCAGTGATTGGCTGTCCTCTGTGATATTTTCCCAGTAACTAGCTCTGCAGTATGATGAGCGATGTCATGACTAGACTTTTTGTGTGATGGCTGCCCAGTTACAGGTCCTTCCTTAAAACAGGTGACACAATGATTGTCCCTCTTCTACAATGGGTTCGTTAGTCTGGTCCTCCTCTGTGGTGGGTGCCACATTGACTGGCCCTCTTCTGTGATGGATGTCCAACCACAAGCAATTCACCATAATTGGTGTCTTGGTAACAGGCCTTCCTTTACAATGGATGTCCCAGTGGCTTGCCCTGCCTCATGATACTCCAGTGACTTGCCCTTCTTCATAATGGCCCTCCTCTACATGATTCCTCAGGAAATGAGACTATTAGGTAATTTGTGTAGCAGTGACTGACTCTCCTTTGTGATATTTGCCCCAGTGACTAGACCTCTTCTGTGCTGGGTGCCTTGCTGCTCCTCCTCTGTGATGACTGCCTCAGTGACTGTGTCGCCTCCATACTAGATGACTCAGTAATTAGTCATCCTCTATAATGGGTGACACAATGACTGATGCTTTTCTTTGATGGGTGTCCCAGTGATTGCCTCTCCTCTGTAATGGGTATGCCACTGACTGTCTCTCCTCAATGAAAGATTACCCAGTGATTAGGACTTCTGTATATTGAGTGCTGCAGTGGCTGGTCCTCCTTAGTGATGGATGCCCAAGTGACTCGCCATCTTCTGTATAGATGGTCAGTGACTAGTCCTCCTCTATGATGCATGCCTTTGTGACTGACTCTCTTATGTGATGGGTGCCACAGTGACTGGTCCTGCTCTGTGATGGGTGCGCCTTATTGTGTGCCCCTTCTCTGTGATGGATATTCCAGTGACTGGTTCTCTTCTGTGATGATTGTCATAGTTACATTGCCTCCTCCATAGTGGGTGTCCCAGTAACTTACCCTCATTCATTACAGATACCCCAGTGACTGATACTTCTCTGTGATTGGTGCCCGAATGACTGGTGCTTCTCCCTAATGATTACCCCAATGACTAACTTTTCTTTGTAATGATTGTACTACTTAATAAATCTCTTCAATGGGTGTCCTAGTGACTGGCCCTTCTTTGTGATTGGGCCGTAGTGACTGGTAAGCCTTTGTATAGATGGCCATTAACTGGTCCTCCTTTGCGATTGGTGTCACAATGCTTGGTGCTCCTCCAATATGGTTGCCTCAATGACTAGCTCTACTCTGTAATGGTTGTACTACTTAGCAATACTCTTCAATGGGTGCCCTAGTGACTATCTTTCCTTTGTGATGGGCATACCCATGACAGGCTCTTTTTGGTGACGGGTATCTCAGTAACTGCACCTCTTTTGTAATGTGTCCCTAGTTATTGTGTTTCTCCATAATCCCAGCCCCAGTGACTAGCCTTCCTCTGTGATGAGTTTTCACTTAATGGACTTCCTAAATAATAGGTGACTCAGTAACTAGTCCTCCTTTGTGATGGGTGTTCCTCTAACTGGTCATCCTATTTGAAGAGTGCCCCCAGTGATAGGTGTCCCTCTTTAATGATAGTCCCAGTGACTAGTCTTTCTCCATGATTGGTGTCCCAGTATCTAGTCCTCCTTTATGACTGGGCCCACAGTGATACACCCTCCTCTGTGATGGATCTCCCAGTGATGAGCTCTCCTCTCTGATGGGTGCCTCAATGATTGTCCCTCTTCTGTGTTTGCTGCGTTAGTTGCTGGTCCTCATCTGTGATTTATGTACCAGTGACTGGGTCTTCTCTGTGATGGGTGCTTCAATGACTAGGTCTCATCTGTTATGGGTACTCCAGTGACGGACCTGCTCTGTGATGGGTGCACAAGAAACTGACCCTGCAATGTCATGATTGTCCATTAACTGGCTTCTTTGTGATTGGTGCCCCAGTGATTGGCTTTGCTTTGTGAAGTTTGCTGCAGTGACACTCCTCTGTGATAAGTTACCCTGTGATTAGCCTCCTTCTGTGTTGCATGCCACAGTGGATATCCCTCTTCTATAATAGCGTTCCTTTGTGATGGGAGTTTGTGTGACTGGGACTCCTTTACAATAAATTTCTAAGTGATTGGCCCTCCTCTGTAATGTGTGTCCTGGTGAATGACCTTCCTCCAAAATTGGTGTCCCAGTGATTAACCAACCTCTGTGAAGTATACCCTTGTTACCTGAACTCCTCTGTGAATGGTGCCTCAGTTACTGTTCCTCCTCTCTATTTGGATTATCATTGGCTGGCCATCATCTGTGATGAGTACCCCTATTTACCTGCCACCTCTATAATGACTGTCCCAGAGACTGGTCCACCATTATGATGTGTAACCCAGTGACTAGGCTTCTTCTGTGATTGTTGCTCCAGTGACTAGGCCTCCTTAGTTATGTGTGCACCAGTGACTGTGCCTCCATTGGGAATGATGCCACAGTGACTGGCCCTCCTGTTTTGATCAGTGACACAGGAATTGTTCCTACTTCTAAGGGCTGTCCTTGTGACTGGGCCTCCTCTGTGAGGTTTAACCTGGTGAAGAGCCATTCTCTGCAATAGGTGCACCAGTGACTGTGCCTCCTCCTAATGGGTGCCACAGTGATTGGCTCTCCTCTGTGATGGTTGCCACTGTGCCTGGTGCTCTTCTATGGTAGTTTCCTCAGTGACGTGCCTCACTGAAATGGGTGCCCCTGTGGTGACTATCATCAGTGACGGGTGTCCCAGTGACTGGCTATCTCCTGTGATAGTTGGCCCGTAACTGGACCTCTTCCATAAAATGTTCCCCAGTTGTTGGTACTCTTCTATGTTGGGTGCCCAGTGATTACTCGTCTTAAATTGGAGTGCCATCAACAGGTCCCCTTTTGTAATTGGTGGTGCAGTCACTGAGCCTCCTTCATAATGGGTGCCTCAGTGATTGGCTCTCCTCCACTTAGGGTGCCTCTGTGACTGGGCCTCTCCTCCACTTAGGGTGCCTCTGTGACTGGGCCTCCTCTGTGATTGATGTCCCAGTGAATCGTCCTCCACCATAATTATTGCCTCAGTGATAGCCCACCTCTCTGATGTTTTCCCATTTACTGGCCCTCTTCCATAATGAGTGTCCAAGTAAATAGCAGAAATCACAGATGAGGATCAGTCAATAAGGCAACAAACACAGAGCTGGAACAATTATTGAGACAGTCCTTCTATTATGGATGCCACAGTTGAGCACTGCTTTGTGTTTCATG
>NW_007165795.1:0-555 GCF_000164805.1 Carlito syrichta
CTAGTTAAGTCACTTAGTTAACTCAGCTTGCTAGCCATCTGGTTACCTAGGAAGCTAGGTAGCTAAGTCAGCTGGCAAGCCAGTGGGATACGTAGGTATCTAGATATTTAAGTCTACTGGCTAACCACGAGTCTAGCTAGTGATGTCAGCTAGTTAAGTCAGCTTGCTAGCCAGCTGGCTAACTAGATAAGTCACCTAGTTGAGTGAGCTGGCTAGCCAGCTGGCTAGCAGGTTAAGTCAGCTAGTTAGTTCAAGTAGCTAGCCAACTGGCTAGCTATGTAGCTAGCTAGTTAAATCAGTGAGTTATGCTAGCTGACTTACCCGCTGGCTAACTAGGTGGATAGCTAGTTAAGACAGCTGGCCAGCCAGATGGTTATCTAGTTAATTCAGCCAGTTAAGTCAGCTGGTTAGCCAGCAGAGTAGCTTGGTGGCTGTAAAGTTAATACGGCTCATAGGCAGTCTGGTCTGATAGGTTACTAGATAGGTAGTGGTTAGCTAGTCAGCTAGCTAGTCAGCTTGCTAGTCAGCTAGCTCGTTAAGTCAGCTAGGTTATCA
>NW_007165796.1:0-491 GCF_000164805.1 Carlito syrichta
TAGTTGAGTGAGCTGGCTAGCCAGCTGGCTAGCAGGTTAAGTCAGCTAGTTAGTTCAAGTAGCTAGCCAACTGGCTAGTTATGTAGCTAGCTAGTTAAATCAGTGAGTTATGCTAGCTGACTTACCCGCTGGCTAACTAGGTGGATAGCTAGTTAAGACAGCTGGCCAGCCAGATAGTTATCTAGTTAATTCAGCCAGTTAAGTAAGCTGGTTAGCCAGCAGACTAGCTAGGTGGCTGTAAAGTTAATACGGCTCATAGGCAGACTGGTCTGATAGGTTACTAGATAGGTAGTGGTTAGCTAGTCAGCTAGCTAGTCAGCTTGCTAGTCAGCTAGCTCGTTAAGTCAGCTAGGTTATCAGCTAGCTAATCAGCTAGATCATGAAGTCAACAAGCCAGCTAAATAGTCAGCTGGCTAGCAAGTTAAGAAACGTAGTTAAGTCAGCTGGCTAGACAGCTGGCTAGCTAGGGAGCTAGCTAGTTATGTCAGTTG
>NW_007165797.1:0-836 GCF_000164805.1 Carlito syrichta
CTAATCTTTTCACTTCATGCTCTCAAGATAAATTTTCACTGTTTATACTAACTTTGTTCAACTGATTTATGTAGTGTTTTCAGGTTTCACAGTGTGAAATTACTACCCCCCCCACCACCATGTCCAACCTATAGTCTTTTGGAGGAAGTTGCTATGTACAGCCCACACTTAGGGAGTAGGGTATTAATTCCATCTCTTCGGTGATTGGTGCCTACACCAGTTATTTGGAATTCCTGTGCATAAGAAATTTATCTTTAATTCACCTGTTTACTTAATTATTTATAACCATTTGGACACCCTGGTGGTTACTTAAGGCTTTTGGCTATTATCCATTTCTCCAGTATTTTATTGCTCTGAATTCATTTCCATTTCCATTGGGAGCTCTTTCCACTGCCTTCAGTTTTCTTTTGACACAATTTCATCTTTTTTAAGTACTTCCTTACTTTTTCATATTTCAAGATTAACCTGGCACATGTATTTAGTGACCCAGTTCTAGTATCAGTCATTTTTTCAAAGAATCCTGATTCTTTTTATTAGGGAATCATACTAAAAACTTATATTTGGCAGTTCATGTGCTCATTGTATCTTTGTCCTGACAGCCGACAATGCAAAGGAATATTTATGTGTATTCTAATCTACCTATAAACACTTAATTACACAGAATTCTGGGTGGAACCATCTGTGTGTATATTAAGCTAAAAGTGAGTTTATACTGATATCTCAAATCAATGGACTCTGATCCTTATCATAGGGATCATTCTAGCCTTCCCTCCTTTCTTTTTTTTCAATATTATTTTTTATTCTAATGTAAAGATGTGGGATACAATGCAGGGTTA
>NW_007165798.1:0-810 GCF_000164805.1 Carlito syrichta
CCAACAAGTTAAGTCACCTAGCTAACGCATCAACCACTAGTTAAGTCAGCTAGTAAGTTGTTCACCAACTAGTTATAACCGTTAGCCAACTGGTTTACCAACTCATTGAATCAGCTAGCTATCTCGTTAGCCAACTAGTTAATTCAGCTAGCTATGTCAGCTAATTAACCAACTAGATAGCTAAGTTATCTAGCTCACTAGTTAGCTAAATATTTAAGTCAGCTATGTAAGTCTGCTACCTAGTTAGGTAATTAGATGAGTCAGCTAGTTATTCAGTTAGTTAAATAGTAACCTAACTATATAATTCAGGTAGTTAAGTCTGCTAGCTAACTAGTTAAGTCAGCCAGTTGTCATCTAGCTAAGTAGTTAAGTCAGCTACCTAAGTCAGCTAGCTAAGTCAGCTTTCTTATATAGTCAGCTGGTTAAGACAGCAAGCTAGCTAGTAAGCTAATGGGTTAAGTCAGCAGGTTGAATCAGGTAGTTAGCTAGGTAACCTACAGGTTAAGTCAGCTGGTTGAGTCAACAAGCTAGCTAGTTAGCAAACAGGTTGAGTCAGTTGGTTGAGTAGGCTAACTAGCTAGTTAGGTAACAAGTTAAGTCACTGGATGAGTCAGCTAACTAGCTGGTTAGCTAACGATTTAAGTCAGCTGGTTGTGACAACTTGGTAGGTCATTAGCTAATGAGTTAATTCAGATAATTAAGTCATCTAGATAGCACGTTGGATAATGAGTAAGCTTACTAGCTAGTTAAGTCAGCTAGCTAGCTAGGTAGCTAACTATTTATATCAACTTGCTAGCTGGTAGCTAGCTG
>NW_007165799.1:0-4290 GCF_000164805.1 Carlito syrichta
GGTACCTAGGCAGTTAGGTCAGCCAGACAGCTAGCTGGCTAGGTAGTTATGTCACCAGGTCAAGTCAGCTAGCTAGACAGCTGGCCAGATAGGTAGCGAGACAGTGAAGTCACCTGTCTAGCCTGCTGGCTATCTAGTTAAGTCACTTAGTTAAGTCAGCTGACTAGTCAGCTGACTAGCTAAGTAGCTTGCTAATTAAGTCAGCTGACTAGACAGCTGGCTAGTTAGTTAAGTCAACTAGTTAAGTCAGCTTGTCAGCCAGCTGGCTAGTTATATAGCAAGCTAGTTAATTTAGCTGACTAGCAAGCAGGCCAGCTTTTTAAGTCAGCTAGTTTAGTCAGCTGACTAGCCAGCTGGTTATCTAGGTAGTGAGCTAGTTAAGTCAGTTGGCTAACCAGCAGTCTAGCTAATTAAGTCAGCTAGTTAAGTCAGCTGTCTAGCCAGCCAGCTAGCAAGTTACAGATCTAGTTTATTCAGTTGTTTAACTAGCTGGCTAGCTGGTTAAGTCAACTAGTTAAGTCTGCTGGATAGCCAACTGGCTACCTAGATAAGTCAGTTAGTTAATTCAGTTGGCAAGCCAGCTGGTCAGCTAATTAAGTCAGCTAGTTAAGTCATCTTGCTAGCCAGCTGGCTAACTGGTTAAATCAGCTAGTTAACTCAGCTGTCCACCCAGCTGGCTAGCTATCTTGATATCTAGATAAGTCAGCTAGTTAAGTCAGCTGGATAGCTAGGTAGCTAGCTAGTTAAGCCAGCTAGATAAATCAGCCGGCTAGCTAGGTAACTAGCTGACTAAGTCAGTTAGTTAACTCAGCTTGCTTGCTAGTTAAGTCATTGAGTCATGTCAGCTGGCTAGCCAGCTGCCTAACTGTGTAGCTACCTAGTTGAGTCAGCTGGCTAGCCCATTATACAGTTAGATAAGTAACCTAGTTAAGTCAGCTCACTAATCAGCTGGTTAGCTATGTACCTAGGTAGTTAAGTCAGCTGGCAAGCCAGCGGGATACATAAGTGGGTAGCTAGTTAAGTCAGCTGACTCCCAGCTGACTGACTAGGTACCTAAGCTGTTAAGCCAGCCTCCTAGCCAGCAGGTTAGCTAGTTAAGTCACCTAGTTTAGTCAGGTGACTAGACTGCTGGCTATGTGGGTAGCTAAATAGTTAAGTTAGCAGTCGAATCCACTGGCTAGCTAGTCAAGTCACCTAGGTACGTCAACTGGCTAGCCAGCTGGCTAGCTAGGTAGCTTGCTAATTAAGACAGCTGGCTAGACAGCTAGCTAGTTAATTAAGTCGCCTAGCTTAGTCAGCTGGCTAGCTAGCTGGCTAGATATATAACAAGGTAGTTAATTCAGCTGACTAGCAAGCAGGCTGGCTCTTTATATCAGCTAGTTAAGTCAGTTGGCTTGCCAGCTGTCTAGCTAGGTAGTTAGATACTTAAGTCAGTTGGCTAGCCATCTAGCAAGCTAATTAACTCAGCTAGGTAAGTCAGCTGGCTAACCAGCTAGCTAGCTAGGGAGAGAACTACTTAAGTCAACTGGTTAGTCAGCTGACTAACTTGTTAATTCAGCTAGTTGAGTCAGCTGGCCTGTCAGCTGGCTAGCAGGTTGTCAACTAGTTATGTCAGCTGGCTTACCAGATGGGTAGTTAGGTAGCAAGCTAGTTAAGTCAGCTGGCTAGCCAGCTGGCTAGCTATTTGTCAGCTAGTTAATTCAGCTGGCTTCGCAGCTGGCTAGCTAGGTAGCTAAATAGTTAAGTCAGCTGGCTAGCCAGCTGGCTAGCTGTTTAAGTCAGCTAGTTAATTCTGCTGGCCAGGCAGCTGGCTTGCTAATTAAGTCAGCAATTTAAGTCAGCGGGCCAGCCAGCTGGCTAGTTACTTAAATCAGTTAGTTAAGTTAGCTGGCCAGCCAGCTGGCTAGCTTGGTAGCTAGTTAGTTAAGTCAGCTAGTTAAGTCAGCTGGTTAGGTAGGTATCTAGCTAGTTAAATCAGTTAATTTAGTCAGCTGGCTAGCCAGTTACCTAGCAGGGTTCCTAGCTAGTTAAATCAGCTGGCAAGCAAGCTGGCTAGCTAGTTAAGTCACATAGTTAAGTCAACTCTCTGAACAGCAGGTTAGCTAGGTAGTTAGGTAGTTGTATCAATTGTCAAGCCTGAGGGCTTTCTAAGTAGGTAGCTAATTAAATGTGCTGGCCAGCCTTCAGCTTTTCTAGTTATGTCAGCTAGTTAAGTAAGCTGGCTCTCAAGCTGTCTAGCTAGGTAGGTAGCTAGTTAACTCTGCTATCTAGCCAGCTGGCTACTTAGTTAAGGCAGCTATTTAAACCAGCTGGCTAGGCTTCTGGCTACTTAGGTAGCTAGGCAATTAATTAAGCTGGCTAGCCAGCTGGCCAGCTGTAAAGTCAGCTGGTGAAGTCAGTTGTCTAGCCAGCTGACTAGTCAGTTAAAAAGCTGGTTACATCAGATGTGTAGCCAGCTGGCTCACTAGTTATTTCAACTGGTTAAGACAGCTGAATATCTAGGTAGCTAGGAAATTAAGTCAGCTGGATAGCCAGTTGGCTAGCTAGTTATGTCAGATAGCTAAGACAGCTGGCTAACCAGCTTGCTAGTTATGTAGCTAGTTAGTAATATCAGCTGTCTAGCCGGCTGGCTAACTAGTTAAATCACCTAGATAAGTAAGCTAAGAAAGCAGCTGGCTAGCTAGGTAGCTTGCTAGTTAAGTAAACTGGCTAGACAACTGGCTAGCTAGATAAGTCACCTAGTTAATTAAGCTGGATAGGCAGCTAGCTAGTTATGTAGCATGCTATTTAATTCAACATGCTAGGAAGCAGGCCAGATCGTTAAGAGAGCTAGTTAAGTCAACTGACTAGCAAGCTTGCTGGCTATGTTTTCACATATTTAAGTCTGTTTTCACACATTTATGTCACCTAGTTAAGTCAGCTGCATATCGAGATGGGTAAAGAGGTACAGAACAAGTTAAGTCAGCTGCCAAGCCATCTGGACCTCTATTTAAATCAGCTAGTTAGTCACCTGGCTGGCCAGCTGCTCTGCTCGTTAATCAACTAGTTAAGTCAGCTGGCTAACCAGATGGCTAGCTATTTAAATCATCTCTTTACGTCAGATGGCTAGCCAGCTCACTAGCTAGTTAAAAAGTTAGTTAAGTCAGAAGGCTAGAAAGCTGCATAGCTAGTCATTTCAACTAGTAAAATGAGCTGGCTAGCTAGGTAAAAGCCAGTTAAATCACCTAGTTAGGTCAGCTAGCCAGCTATTTAATCAGGTAGTTAAGTGGACTAGTTAGCTAGATAGCAAGCTATGTAGCTAGCTAGTTATTTCAGCTAGTAATGTCAGCTGGCTAGCTAGTTACATCAGCTAGCTAAGTCAGCTGGCTAGCCAGCTGCCTTGCTGTGTTGCTAGCTTGTTAATTCAGATGGCTAGCCAGCTGGCTACCTAGTTAAGTTACCTAGTTATATCAGCTAGCTAGTCAGTTGCTTAGCTAGTTAGCTAGGTAGTTAAGTCAGCTGGCAAGTCAGTGGGATACATAAGTAGCTAGCTATTTTAGTCAGCTTGCTAGCCACCTGGCTAGCTAGTGATGTCAGCTAGTTAAGTCAGCTGGCTAGTCAACTGGCTAACTAGTTATGTCAGCTAGTTGAGTCAGCTGGATGGTCAGCAGGCTAGCTGGTTAATTCAGCTAGTTAATTAATGGGCACTCAACTGGCTAGCTGGGTAGCTCGCTAGTTACATCAGCTGCCTAGCCAACTGGATAGCTTGTTAAATCAAGCAGTTAAATCAGCTGGTTAGGAATCTGGCTAGGAACGTAGCTAGGTAATTAAGTCAGCTGGATAACTGGCTAGCTGACTAGTTAATTCAGTGAGTTAAGTGAGCTGGCTAGCCAGCTGGATAACTAGGTGGCTAGCTAGTTAAGCCAGCTGGCTAGCAGGATGGCTATATAGTTAAGTCAGCTAGTTATGTCAGCTTGTTAGCCAGCTGGCTAGCTAGGTGCCTGGCAAGTTAAGCTGGCTGGTTCGCAGGGTGGTTTGATAGGTGGCTCGTTAGATAAGCCAGCTGGCTTACCAGCTGACCAGCAGAGTGGCTGGTTAGTTAAGCCAGCTGGCTATCCAACCGTCCAGCCAGCGGGATGGCTACTTGAACTGGCTGGCTAGCCAGCTGGTTAGCCCACTAGCTAGCTATCTGGCTGACTGGCCAGATAGCCAGCCAGGTATCTAACTAGTTAAGCCAGATTGATAGCCGTATTGATAACCAGTTAACTAGCTAGTTAAGTCTGCTGGCTGGACAACTATCCAGCCCAGATG
>NW_007165800.1:0-751 GCF_000164805.1 Carlito syrichta
CCAGTTGGCTAGCTAGGTATTGAGCTAGTTAAGTCAGTTGGCTAACCAGCAGTCTAGCTAATTAAGTCAGCTAGTTAAGTCAGCTGTCTAGCCAGCCAGCTAGCAAGTTACAGATCTAGTTTATTCAGCTGTTTAACTAGCTGGCTAGCTGGTTAAGTCAACTAGTTATGTCTGCTGGCTAGCCAACTGGCTACCTAGTTAAGTCAGCTAGTTAATTCAGTTGGCAAGCCAGCTGGTCAGCTAATTAAGTCAGCTAGTTAAGTCATCTGGCTAGCCAGCTGGCTAGCTGGTTAAATCAGCTAGTTAACTCAGCTGTCCACCCAGCTGGCTAGCTATGTTGATATCTAGATAAGTCAGCTAGTTAAGTCAGCTGGATAGCTAAGTAGCTAGCTAGTTAAATCAGCTAGATAATTCCGCTGGCTAGCGAGTTAAGTCATTTAGTTAAGTCAACTGACTAGCTAACTGCATATCATGGTAGCTATCTATTTAAGTCAACTGTCTAGCCAGTTGTCTAGATAGTTAAGTTACCTAGTTAAGTCAGTTGGTTAGCCAGCTCACTAGCTAATTAAAATGCTAGTTAATTCCGATGGCTAGACTGTTGGGTAGCTAGATATTTCAGTTAGTTAAGTCAGCTGGCTAGCAAGGTAGCTAGTTAAGTCAGCTAGATATGTCAGTTAGCTAGCTAGTTAAGCCAGCTAGTTAAGTTGGCTAGCTAACTAGATAGCTAGGTAGGTAGCTAGGTATTTATTTC
>NW_007165801.1:0-1246 GCF_000164805.1 Carlito syrichta
CCAGTTGACTCAACCCGTTGCTAACTAGCTAGCTAGATGACTCAACCATCTGACTTAACCAGTTAGTTAATTAACTAACTTCCTGACTCAACCTGCTGTCTTAACCCGTTAGCTAACTATCTAGCTAGCTGTCTTAACCAGCTGACTTAATTAGAAATCTGACTTAAGTAGCTGAATTAGGAAGGTGACTTAAATTCTTAGGTAGCTCACTTAACTGGCCAACTATACAACTTAGCTAGTTGACTTAAGTATTTGAATTAAATAGTTAGCTAACTATTTAACTAGCTGAATGACTAGCTGACAACTAATTACCTAACTAGTCAGGTAGCAGACTTAAATAGCTGACTTAAATATTTAGCTAACTAGTGAGCAAGCTGACTTAGCTAGCTGACTTAGCTAGGTAGCTGGATAGATAACTGACTTAGCTAGCTAACTTAACTCGTTGGCTAATGAGATAGCTAGCTGACTTTACTAGTTGGTTAACGAGTTATCTACCTGTTTTAACTAGTTGGTAAGCGAGTTAACCAGCTGATTTAACTAGTTGTTTAACGAGTTAGCTAGGTGACTTAACTTGGTTGATGAGTCGGCAGATTTAGCTTTTTTAACACATTGGCTGACTACACGACCGACATGTTAGCTGCCTTAATAAGCTTGCCAACTAGTCGACAGACTAGTTAGCTGTGTTAGATAGTTGACTGACGAGTTGACCCACTAGTCAGCTCTGTTAACTAGTTGGATGGCTGGTGTGCTGACCTAACTAGTCGGTCAATTACTTAGATGGCCAAACTTGGTGACTACTGAGCTGAGCTAACTTGTTGGCTGACAAATTAGCTCACTATTCAGCCAATTGGTTATCTGACTTAAATAGTTGGCCAGCTAGGCAGCCGACCAGTTAGCTGACTTAACTAGTTGGCCAGCAAGAGCCGACAGTTGAGCTGATTTAACTAATTGTCCAGTGAGTGATCCGACTAGAAAGGTGACTTAACTAGTCAGCCGATGAGTGAACCGACTGGTCAGCTGACTTAACTATTCGGCTAGCGAGTGAACTGACTTTTCAGCTGACTTTATTCAACTGGCAAGTGAGCTGACTGGTCAGAGGACTTAACTAGTAGCCCAGCTCGTGATCTGACCGGGGAGCCAACTTAACTAGTCTACCGGTGAGTGAGGTGACAGGTGAACTGCCTTAACTAGTCACCTGGTGGGTGAGCTGACTTTTGAGCTAACTTAACTATCCAGCTGGAGAGAA
>NW_007165802.1:0-2922 GCF_000164805.1 Carlito syrichta
GGGTGAGCCGACTTTTGAGCTAACTACTATCCAGCTGAGAGAAAGCTGACTAGCTAGCTAACGTGTTGGCCTGTGGAGAGCCAAAATTTAGTTTACCTGTTGGCTGGCGAGCGAACTGACTAGTTTGCTGAATGGTTGGTAGGGAAGGGAGCTGACTAGTTAGCTGATCTAATGGAAAGCGAGTGATCCCACTGGTTAGATGACCAGCTAGTTGAGTTGATAGCTGAATAGTTAGCTAAGTAAATAGCTGATTTGCTAGCTGACTTAACTAGCTAGCTGACTAGCTAGCTGGCTATGTAACTGACATAAGTGGATACCAAACAAGCAACCTAGCTTTATAGCTAGCTGACTTAGCTAGTTAGCTAACTGGCTAGATAGCTGGATAGCTGACTTAATTATCGAGTTGACCAGCTAACTAGCTGACTAGAAAGTTTAATAGCTAGCTGACTTAACTAGATAGCTGAATAGATAGCTGACATGCTAGCTGACTTAACTAGCTTGCTGGATAGCTAGCTGACTTAAGTAGCTGACTAGCAAGTTGGCTGGATAGCTTGCTAGCCAGCTGACTTAAATAGCTATCCAAATATTTGGCTACACTGCTAGCCATCTGGCTTAACTAGCTAGCTATCTGGCTGAATTGCTGGCTATGGAACCAGCTAGCCAGCTAGAGGCCTGGCCAGCTGGATAGCCAGCTGGCTTAATTAGGCAGCCCGCTGGCTGGACAGTCAGATAGACAGCCAGCTTAACTAGCCAGCCACACTGCTGGTCACTGGATAGCCAGTCAGCTTAACTAGCTGGCCAATGACCTGACAAGCCTGCTAACCAGCTGGTTTAACTTGTCAACCACCTAGCTAGACAGTCAACTAACTATCTGACTTAACTAGCAGACTTAACTAGACAGCCATATGGCTAGCCAGCGGGATTAACTATCTAGCCAGCTAGCTAGCCAGTTGTCTAGCCAGCTCACTTAACTTGCTGATTTAACTAGGCAGCCAGCTGGCTAGCAAGCTGACTTAATTAGCTAGCTACCTAACTAGCCAGGTGGCTAGCCAGCTGACTTAACTAGCTGACTTAACCAGGTAGCCAGCTGGCTAGTCAGCTGACTAAAGTAGCAAGCTACCTAGCTAGCCAGTTGGCTAACCACTTGAATGAATTAGCTGACTCAACTAGCTGACATAATAATTTAGTCAGCTGGCTAGCAAGCTGACATAACTAGCTGAAAACACTAGCTAGCTTGGTGGCTAGTCAGCTGACTTAACTAGCTAGCTACCTAGCTAGCTAGCCAGCTGGGAAGCCAGATGAATTAACTAGTTGCCTTAATTAGCTAACCAGCTGGCTAGTCAACTGATTTAACTAGTTCTCTACCTAGCTAGCCAGTTGGCAAGCCAGCTGACTTAACCAGTTGACTTAAATAACTGGCCTGCTTCCTAGTCAGCTGAATTAATTAGCTTGCCATATAGGCAGCCTGCTGGCTAGACAGCTGACTTAGCTAGGTGACTTAACTAGATAGCCCACTGTCTAGCCAGCTGACTTAAGTAGCAAGCTACCTAGATAGCCAGCTGGCTAGCCAGTTGACTTAACTATGTGACTTAACTAGCTAGCCAACTGGATGGACAGCTGACATATCTAGCTAGCTACCTAGCTAGCCAGCTGTCTAGCCAGCTAACTTAACTAGGTTACTTAACTAACTAGCCAGCTGGCTATAGAGCTGACATAACTAGCTAGCTACACAGCTAGCCAGCTGTCTAGCCAGTTGACTTAACTAGGTTACTTAACTAAGTAGCCAGCTGGCTAGCAGGCTTATATAACTGTCTAGCTGCCTATTTATCCAGCTGTATAGCCAGCTGACTTAACTAGTTAGCTAACTGCATATCCTGCTGGCTTGCCAGCTCACTTAACTCCCTAGATTTCTAGCTAACCAGCTGGCTAGCGAGCTGACCTAACTAGGTGACTTAACTAGCTAGCCAGCCAGATAGCCAGCTGACTTAACTAGCTAGCTACCCAGCTAGACAGGTGGCTAGCCAGCTGACTTAACTGACTGACTTAACTAGCTAGCCAGCTGACGTAACTAGCTGACATAACTCTCTAGCTACCTAGCAAACCAGCTGATTTCACTAGCTGAAATAACTAGCTAGCATCCTAGTTAGCTAGCTAGCTAGCTAGCCAACTTAACTAGCTGACTTAACTTAGGTAGCTAGCTGACATAACTAGCTGACTTAACTAGCTGGCTACCTAGCTAGCCAGGTTACTTTACTAGCTGAAATGACTAGCCAGACAGCTGTCTAGCCATCTGAATTAAGTACCATTTTACCTAGCGAGCTGGCTAGTCAACTGACTTAACAATTTTACTTAACTAGATAGTCAGCTGGTTAGCCAGTTGATTAATCAACTAGTTGATTAACGTGCTAGGCAGCTGTTCAGCCAGGTGAGTAAACTAGCTGACTTAACTAGATATCCAGGTGGTTAGCCAGCTGACTTAACTATCTCTCTACTTCTCTGGCCACCTGGATAGCAAGCTGATTTAACTAGCTGACATAATTAGCTAGACAGATGGCTAGTCAACTGATTTAACAAGGTCACTACCTAGCCAGCCAGTTTGCTAGCCAGCTGACTTAACTAGATGTTTTAACTAGCTGGCCTTCTTTCTAGCCAGTTGAATTAACTAACTTGCTACATAGCTAACCAGCTGGCTGTCCAGCTGGATTAACTAGCTGACTTAACTTGCTAGCAAGCTGTCTAGAGAGCTGACTTAACTGGCAAGCTACCTAGATAGCCAGCTGACTTAACTTGGTTGTTTAACTATCTAGCCAGCAGACTAGACTGCTGACATAAACTAGCTTGCTTCCTAGCTAGCATGCTGGCATGCCAGCTGAATTAACTAGATGATTAAATAGCTAGCCAGCTGACTAGCCAGCTGACTTA
>NW_007165803.1:0-452 GCF_000164805.1 Carlito syrichta
CCCAGTGACTGGCCTTGTCTATGATGGGTGTCCCAGTGACTATCATCTGTGATAGATACCTAAATGACTGTGCCTCTGTAATGAATGTCCCACTAATTGTCCTCCTCTGTGTTTGGTGTATCAGTAACTGTGCTGCTTCAAAAGTTGGTTCCCCAGTGACTAGCACACTTCTGTGATTGGCAACCCAGTGATGGGCCCTCTTTTTTGTTGACAAAAGTGACAATCTTTTCTGTATGTGGGTTTAGCCACTGCTATTCCTCATCTGTGAGGCATACCTCTATGACTTGCCTGCCTCTTCCCAGTGACTAGTCCTCCTCTGTCATGTGTGCACCCCTGAAAGGCCCTGCTTTGTGATTGGTTTCCCAGGGACTGTATCTTCTCCATAATGGGTGACTGACTGTTCTCCATTAAGTGAGACCTAGTGACAGGTCATCCTCTGTAATTGGTGCCCC
>NW_007165804.1:0-400 GCF_000164805.1 Carlito syrichta
AAAGTGACAATCTTTTCTGTATGTGGGTTTAGCCACTGCTATTCCTCATCTGTGAGGCATACCTCTATGACTTGCCTGCCTCTTCCCAGTGACTAGTCCTCCTCTGTCATGTGTGCACCCCTGAAAGGCCCTGCTTTGTGATTGGTTTCCCAGGGACTGTATCTTCTCCATAATGGGTGACTGACTGTTCTCCATTAAGTGAGACCTAGTGACAGGTCATCCTCTGTAATTGGTGCCCCAGTGACTGACCCTCCATTATAATGGTTGCCCCTGTGAACAGCCCATCTTTGTGAAGGTTGCCTCAATGAGAGGTTCTCCTCCATATGGGAGCCCAAGAAAATTGTCCTCCTGTGTTTTCTGTGCCACAATGACTAGTCCCTCTCTGTGTCAGGTGTACCAG
>NW_007165805.1:0-639 GCF_000164805.1 Carlito syrichta
TAGCTACCTGGCTGGCTAGCTGGCTAGACAGCCGGCTAGCTAACTAGCTAGGCAGTCGACTAGTTAGCTGGTGGACTGGTCACCTGGCAGGCAGCCGGCTTAAATAGCCAGCTGACTGGCTGGACAGTGGGATAGAAAGCTGACTTAACTAACCAGCAAACCTGGTGTTCAGCTGGATTAATTATTTGGCCACCTAACTGACCAGCCTGCTAACCAGCCCTCTTAACATACCAGACTTCTTGCTAGCTAGCTGGCTAACCAGTTGACATAACTAGCTGACTTAATTAGATACCCAGTCAGCTAGACAGCTGGCTTAACTAATCACTTCATTAACTAGCTACCTACATAGACAGGTGGCTAGCCAGCTGACTTAACTAGTTGATTTAAACAGCTAGCCAGCTGGTTAGCCAGGGTAATTAATTATGTAGCTACCTAGCGAGCCAGTTGGATTGCCACTTGAATTGTCTGGCTCAGTTATCCAGCTAGCCAGCTTGCTAGCCAGCCAACTCAATTAGTTGACCTAACTAATTAGTCAGCTGGCTAGTCAGCTGACTTAACTAGCTTACATCTCTAGATAGCCAGGTGAACAGCCAGCTAACTTAACTAGCTAGCTATTGACATATACTGTTGGCTTGCCTG
>NW_007165806.1:0-349 GCF_000164805.1 Carlito syrichta
GTTGGATTGCCACTTGAATTGTCTGGCTCAGTTATCCAGCTAGCCAGCTTGCTAGCCAGCCAACTCAATTAGTTGACCTAACTAATTAGCCAGCTGACTAGTCAGCTGACTTAACTAGCTGACATCTCTAGATAGCCAGGTAAACAGCCAACTAACTTAACTAGCTAGCTATTGACATATACTGTTGGCTTGCCTGCTGAATTAATTACCTAGCTACCTAGTTAACAAGCTGGCTAGCGAGCTGACTTAACTAAGTGACTTAATTAGCTAGCCAGTTGGCTAGTCAGCTGACTTAAGTAGTTAGCTACCCAGATAGGAAGTTGGCTAGCCAGCTGACTTAACTAGGTGA
>NW_007165807.1:0-493 GCF_000164805.1 Carlito syrichta
TGCATTATCTAGGTTACTTAACTAGCTAGCTAACTAGCTAGCCAGCTGACTTAACTAACTTTCTAGCCAGCTGACTTAAATCGTTGACTTAATTAGATAGCAAGCTGACTTAACTAGCTTACTTAACCAGATAGCTACCTAGCTATACAGCTGGGTTAACTAGCTGTCTTAACCATCTAACTACGTAACTAGCTATCTAGCTAGTCAGCTGCCATAACTTGCTGACTTACCTAGCTGCCCAGTTGACATAACTAGCTGACTTGTATAGCTAGTTTCCTAATCAGCCAGCTGACTTAACTAGCTGAAATAACTAGCTGGCCAGATGGCTAGCCATCTAACTTAACAAACTTTTTAACTAGTTAACGAGCTGGATAGCTAACTGACTTAATGAGTTGACTTAACTACCCAGACTGCTGGTTGTCAGCTGACTTAACTAGCTACTCAGCTGGCTACACAGCTGACTTAACTAGCTGGCTACCTATCTAGCCAGCTG
>NW_007165808.1:0-1979 GCF_000164805.1 Carlito syrichta
TTTTCGTTGACGGATCCCCAGTGACTGGCCCTGCACTGTGATGTTTGTCTTTGTGACTAGTCCTTTTCCATAATGGGTGCCCCATTGATTGGCGGTTCTATGTTATGGAGTTATACTGACGCTCCTCTGTAATGCTTGTCCAGTGACTGACTTCTCTGAAATGGATGCCGCAGTGACTGGCCCATCTCTATAATATGTGCTGCAGTGATCGGTACTCATTGGTGATGAGTGCCCAATGACTGGTGCTTCTCTGTGATTGGTGTCCCTCTGGTAGTCTTCTGTGTAGGGTTTTACAGTGGTTTCCCTCCGCTGTGATCAATGCCTCACTAAATATGGCTCTGTGATTACTGTCCAGTGACTGGCTTTCATATATGTTGGGTTCTCCCATGACTTTTCCTAATCTATGATGGGCATCTCATTGATTGGGCATCCTCCAATTTGGGTGCCAGAGTGACTGGATATGCTCTGTGATGAATGCTCTAGTGACTGACTTTCATAAATAATGGGAATCCCAGTGACTTGCCCATCTCTCTGATTGGTGTCCCAGTGCCTGACCCTCTTCTTTGATAGTGGTTGTTGTGACTAACCCTCCACTGTGTTGGGTGTCTCTGATTTTTTCACCTCTATTATGGGTTTTCCAGGGACCAGGCATCCTCAGGGATTAGGTCCCGATTGACTGGGTCTCCTCTGTGATTGTCCTTCTCACGTATTTAGTTTCTTGTATTTCTCATTGATTGATCCTCCTCTGTGATCAGTGCACCAGTTGCTGGCACTTGTTTTTAATTGGTAACCTAGTGATTGGCCAACTCTGTGATGGATGCCCCAGTGATTGGTCATCCATTGTTATGGCTGTACCTATGACTGACCTTCTCTGTGATAGATGACCCAGTGAATTTCTTTCTTCTGTGATAGGTTTCTCAGGGACTTGCTCTCATCTGAGATAGATGGTCCAGTGATGAGCATTCTGTATAACTGCTGCGCCAATGATTGGGCTTCTAGTAATGGGTCTTCCAGTTACTGACCCTCTTCCGTGATTGTTGTCACAGTGACTAGGACTCCTTTAAGACGGTTGCCCTAGTGACTGACTGTCCTCTGAGAAAAATAACCCAGTGACTGAACCTCATCTGATATGGATGTGCAAATGACTACATTTGTTCAATAATTGCTGCCTGCCCCAGTGACTTGGTCTCCTATAATTGGTGCCTCAGCAACTTGCCTCTATTATGGGTGCCCCAGTGACTAGGCCTCTTTGGTGATTGATTCCTCAATATGCCCCTTCTCCATAATGAGCACCCTAATGACTAGCCTTCCTGTGTAGTGAATGTCCAGGAATTGGGTCTCCACTATAATGGATACCTCAGTGATTTGTCCTCCTCCATATGGCTGACTCAGCCCATTGATGTGCTCTGTTACATGCTCTGTGCTATGCATAACAGATGCCCCCATGACTAGACATCTGTGATGCCTGTCCCTGTTAACGGAATTCCTCAATAATGAGTGCTCCAATGAATAGCCCCACTTTGCATTTCATGTCAGTGTTACTGGCCCTTGTGTGTGATGGTCTCCCCGTTGGCTTATTCTCACCTAGGATGGTTGTCCCAGTGACTAGCACTCCTCCAAAATTGGCACCCTGATGACTCACCATCCTCTGTGATGGGTGTCACAGTGACTAGCTTTTTCTTTTGATCTTTGCCACAGTGACTGAAGCTTCTCCCCAATTCTGCTCCAGTGATTGACCCTCTTTCATTATGGGTGCCCCAGTGACCATGCCTTCTCTGACATTGGTGGGCAAAGACAGGCCTTCCTTCATAATGTTTGTCCTAGTGACTAGTCCATTTCTGTGATCGGCGTCCCACTTACTGAAACTCTTTCCTAATGTGTAACGAGAGATTTGCCCCCTTTTGCAATGCATGTCCATATGACTAGGATTCCAACATGAATTTAGAATGTACTGGATCTACCCTGTGATTGGTGCCCTA
>NW_007165809.1:0-805 GCF_000164805.1 Carlito syrichta
ATTCTGGCTTGCCAGTTGACTTAACTACTTAGCTACCTAACTAACCAGCTGGCTATTGAGCTGGATTAGCTAGGTTATTTAACTAACTAGTTAACTGACTTATCTCACTGACTTAACTAGCTAGCAAGCTGACTTAACTAGTTGACTTAACTAGCTACTACTAAGCTAGTCAGCTGGCTAAACTAGCTAGCTTAACTAGCTAGCTACCTAGCTAGCTATCTAGCTAGGCACCTGACTTAACTAGCAGACATAACTAGATAGCTAGCTGACATAACTGTGTCTTATATAGTTTATTTCTTAGCGAACCAGCTGACTTAATTAGCTAAAATAACTAGCTAGTCAGATGGCTACACACCAGATTAATTAGCTTTTTAACTAGCTAACCAACTGGATAGCCTACTTACTTAAAGACTTGATTTAACTAGCTAGGCAGCTGGTTTCCAGCTGACTTAACCAGCTGACTTAACCAACTGGCCAACTGTCTAGCCAGCTGACTTAGCTAGCTGGCTATCTATCTAGCCAGCTGTCTAACCATCTGACTTACCTAGTTGTCTTAAGCTAGAAAGCTAGCTAGTCAACTGACTTAACTAGCAAGCTACCTACCTAGCCAGCAGGCTAGCCAACTGACGTAACTAGGTGAATTGAACAGCTTGCGTGCTTGCTAGCAAGCTGAGTTATCTAGCTAGCTACCTACCTATTCAACTGTCTAGACTGCTGACTAAACTAGCTGACTTAACCAGCTAGCCAGTTGGCTAGCCAGCTGACTTACCTCACTGACTTCACTAACTAGACATTTAACTATCTA
>NW_007165810.1:0-307 GCF_000164805.1 Carlito syrichta
AAGTGCCATGTGCAATGCAGACTCTCCAAAGGAACCAGTCCTCCCAATGAATTTTTTTACCCAACCAGAAAAGGACTTCTGTAATGACAAGAATTATATTTCAGAAGAGACAAGAGTGCTTCTGTTAACAGGAAAGACAAAGCCTGCTGGAGTATTGGGTGCAGTAAACAAGCCTCTATCAGCAATGGGAAGAAAACCTTATGTTAGAAGCACTGGCACGGAGACTGGAAGCAATATTAATGTAAACTCAGAATTGAACCCTTCAACCAGAAATCGATCAAGGGAACAGAGTTCAGAGGCAGCAGAA
>NW_007165811.1:0-382 GCF_000164805.1 Carlito syrichta
CTCAGTGCTTGGGAAGGAGCACCTTGGTCAGAGATCCGCTGTTGCGTCTTCACTTGGGGCGCGTTCCAGGTAGGTGTGTCAGGTCAATCCTGTCCACAGATGTAGGGGCACAGGCAGGATGAAGGCAGAGGACTGCTGCGGCATCTCTGTGGCCCTGGTGGGCCTGTTGCCTCCCAACTGCTTAGCAAGGTCAGGCAGGAGCTGAAGCAGGGCCTGGACCATATCTATGCCCTCCACAAGCAAGTCAGTAGCAGGCAGAGGAGCCACAGGCCATCTGCCACCCACTACGTTTGCAGTGAACCCAAGCCCCATGTGCCTATCCTCTGCTGTGTGGCAGGAACAGAGCGCCCAGGTCCTAGGATGCTGGCTCCCCCAGCCAAGC
>NW_007165812.1:0-7047 GCF_000164805.1 Carlito syrichta
CTCATATTTTACTGTTCCCAGCTTCCCATATGAAGCTGCACTATGTTACTTCTTTGACTGACTGAAGAGGCAGTTTTTACAATCTATTTTCCACCATGCATATTACAACTAGCAAAGCCTATATAAGCTGAAATTTCCTTTTCCTTCTGGGTACAAAGTAAGATAATTCATTGGAGTAATTATAATAAACAATCCACCCCATTCAGGTTTACTGCCTCAACCTTGCTTTCTTTTCCTAGAGCATTAGAAATCCATCACCGGTTTGAGATCTCTTTAAAAATGCATGAAGGAAAGAGAATTGGCAGCACAGTTAGATGAATTTAATTCAGCCAGATTTTACATTATTAACTCACTTCCGAAGAACTGAATACAGGGAATGATGGAAGAAGAAAGTGGAACTAAAATTGGACCATTGATCCTGGCAGTCTGTGTGCCAAGCAGATGTGGGAAACAGGCTAGGTGTCAAACTGGTGTCTTTTGACACCAGTTAGAAATACAAAGCATTCATTTGTTTTAATCAATATGAGATATGTATTAGGTTGAGTCTCCCGAACCCTCACTACCCATTGCACCCTGATCCTGACTTAACTGATGCGAGTTGGCAGTTTCACAGTCCAGGATTGTTTGAAATGGCATAGTATAGCAACAAGACTTCCCGCTCTGTTGTAAAAAAGAACAGTGAATGCCTAGAAATCAGTAGAAAGAGGACACTCAGCATTCAAGCAATTATACTCACGCTCCAAGGTTTTGACTTTGGGAGGAAAAGGAAGAAGTCGATATACATAATAAAATATTCAGGCAATGAAAGAGAGTTCTGAATGCATGTGCTTTGCAGTTGTCCCATAGATAGAACAGCAGTGACATTTATCCCCTCCATTCCCCACCTGAATGCCAAATGCTGAAATAAAGACCTTCCAGTATCAAACACATAACTTCTTCTGTCTCACTTGGTTTTTGCCTTTAAAAATAGATTGTTTTTCTGTAAGGATTAACACCTTTTCAGCTTCTAATACACTGCTCATCTGATAAGTGACTTAGTCTTATCTATTGTAACTGATTAAGAAGCCAAATGACCACCATTTTTGAAAAGTTGCTAAAATGAGACTTTCTGAATGTGAATGTGTGCTAGTCATTAGGGTTGTCCAAAAATAGCCTGCTGTCCTTCTGGGAACGTGGTAGGATTATACTTCCCTCCTCACTTTGAAATTGGGTAAGGCCTGAGATTTACTTTAGCAATGAGGTAGTGCTTAAAGTGATATTCCTTAAAGTGATTATGTAGAAGCTGTAGGAGTCAGTATGTGATTTATTTACTTACCATGTTTCTTTTCAGTGCTGTAGTGATAGTATAAGCTTGCAATGACATGAAATCTCCATAAACCTACAATAATCAGATTCCCCCAAACAGTATAAATAAAAAATAAATTTGTGTTGTAAAAAACACCTAAAAGTTGGGGGTCAATTAGCATTACTTAGCCTATCCTGAATGCACCCATGTTTCCATTAAAATGCTCATAAAAGAGCAAAATAAGATACAAAGCAGTAATAACAATGAAAATAAAACTAATACCTAATCATTTGCTGAATCCTGCAAGGAATTTCCACTAAATGCACTGGAGATGGGACTTTATAAAAAATATTGAGAACCTCTCCTCTGAAATAACAGTAGGGTTTGAAAGTCAGAATGTTAGTTAAGCCTTTGACTCATTCATTCTCTCTTCCCTGAGAAATGGCAGGGCCTGTGAAAATAAAAACACATATAGGCAGCCACTATAATCTTGCACTTAAACATTCTCATAAAGCAACTGAGGGCAAGTCTCCTGACTGAGTCTCCACTGATGCCCTTCTTTCAACATCAGTCAGTTAAGGTGGGCCAAGGTCAGATGGGATGGTGGTCAATGACAGTGGCAGAAAGCCAAGAATAACCTTGATCAAGACAATGTGAGCAATGCATATAAAAAGAATGACTAAACTTTATGAAGATATTTTTTAAATGACTTAGGCAAATGAGGGGTTACATATTTTGGATATAAATTCTAAATTTTTTTTTTTTTGAGTTGGAGTCTCACTCTGTCTCCCAGACTGGAGTGCAGTGGCCGCTCCCGGTCACCGCAGCCTCGACCTGCTGGGCTCCGGCGATCCTTCCACCTCAGCCTTCCAAGTAGCCAGAATTACAGGCATGCGCTACCACGCCCAGTTGATTTTTTGATTTATTGTAGAGATGAGGCCTCGCTGCCCAGGTGGGTCTCGAACCCGCGGGCTCAGGCAATCCACTCACCTCAGCCTCCCAAAGGCGTGGGATTACAGGCTGAGCCACCGAGCCCGGCTATTTCTAAATATTTTGAATATTCCAATTATCAGCAAATAATTGTGTTGTTCAAATGTAATTGTCAATAAAATTCCAAATGGAGTTTGTTTTGAAACTTAAAATAATTCTAAGTTTAACTTGGAAAGAAGAATATTGTTTTTGAAAATGGGTATTGTGGGAATTTCCATGTCTGTGATTAGTTCTTAAAATATATACCTACAATAATTAAAACATTGTATTTCTGGTGCAAGGATAGGCAAATTAATTAATGCCACAGTAGAGTACAGAAACAAATCTAAGTGTGTGTGTCTGTGTGTGTGTGTGTGTGTGTATTAATTCATCATAAAGGAAACTTTGAGAATTAATAGAAAAATTAGGAGCTATTTAATGACAGGGACTGAGAAAATAAACTTAAATTTTCCCATCATACTATACAATAAAATAAGTTCATTGTTCAAAGAATAAGATTTATAACAACATAAATAAACACACAGATGCAAGAACAAGAGAGAAAAAATTATAGGTGAAGAAAAACATTTTAAACTTTGAAATGATGTAGAACAGAGAATAATAAATGGTGGGTTTGACTACCTATAAAAGAAAAACTCTGTAATACTTTTGGCATAAATCAAATTAAATGGTAAGAAGAAGCATGGCAAAGGCTTAATGATATTCACATATAAAATGTATAATTGTTTTTTGTAACAAAATCCTATAGAATAATGAACAAAGTTCATGAACAGATCATTCACAAAAAAGAAAATAAAAATAAGTAAAAAACATAAGAATTAAAACTTCACTGGTAATCAAGTAAATGCAAACTGAAATAATAATGAGATGCCATTAATACCGATAAACTAAGCAAAGATTTTAAAAGATTTGCTACTTAATTCTGACAATAGTGAAATTTGCATGCAGTAAAATTGCAAAAATAATATACATATGCATATATACTTCCATACCAATATACATGTTAAACATTAATACTCACATAGACATATTTATATTTAGAAAAAAGACTGAAAATAAATATATCCAAATATTAACTTTAAGTATTTCTGGTTAGTGAGATTACAGTAAAGATAATTTTCTTCCTGATCTTTAAATTATTTTTTCTTGAACTTTTTCTTGTATTTTCTAAATGTTTCACAATGAATATGGATTATTTTCATAATCAAGGAAAAAATTTAAGTCATTTGAATCAAGGTACAGAATCATAAATTACCAAATGAGGTCTAGTGAAATTTCTTGATAGAGATATGTACATATGAGTAACCCACACCTGGTAGTCTGACTTAATTGTGTATTTCCAGATAAAATGTAGAGAGGACAAAAGACTAATTATAGGAGGAATTTAAAATAATTCAGAATAATTAAATGTTCCAGAAGCTTTTACCTGAGTTTATTGACTTTTATTTATGACCTTTAGATCTTAGGTACAGAAGGTTACATTCATCAGACCTTTCAGTTCATGGCACAATGTCATCATTGTTTTGTTCATGGCCCCTATCTTATTTTCTTTACTTACTTATTTTTTTTGAGTCAGAGTCTCACTCTGTTGTCCAGGCTGAAGTGCAGTGGCACGCTCATGACTACTGCAGCCCCGACCTTCTACCTCAGCCTTCCAGGCAGCTGGACCTACTCGCATGTGCCACCACATTCAGCTAATTTTTTGATTTGTTGTAGAGATGAGGTCTTCCCAAGTTGTCCAGGCTGGTCTCGAACCACTGGACTCCAGCAAACCTCTCGCCTCCACTTCCCAAAGTGATGTGTCAGGCATGAGTCACTGTGCCTGGTTATTTCTTCCCTTTCCATTTCTTACTCACTCACAGTACCCACCCATCAGCAACTAAGCTCTTGTTCATTAAAGCTCTTATAAAATGTGTATCATTCTTTTCTACTGATGAAATTTTGATTTATGAAATCAATTATACATCTAGTATATATCTCACTCGTTTCTACTTTTTTTTCTACTTTGCACTGTTTTTTTAGGATCCATATATGTCCTAAATTCCTGCTTATACTTGATGCACAGTATTCCATGAAAAGTACTCACTACATTTCTTTCTTGTACTCTTTCAGTGATGGACATTCAGATAATTACCGGATCATTATGATAGCAGTATCATAATAAACAATCTCATATATTTTCCACTTATGGTGTGAGAATTTCTTTCAGATTCATTTCAGGTGCAAAATTGCCAGACCACAGCATACTTAGCCTAAGGTACTTACCTAAAGAATACCAAACTACTCTTCAACAGAGTGGCTGCTCTGGTACTCACTTCCACCAGCAATATTACATCTCCACATCCCAACAACACTTAACATTACCAAGTTTCCTAATTTTTGTCAGTGAAGTGTAAAGTGGATTCTCATTATTGTTTTAATAAGCATTTCTCTGATTGCTCTTGATTTTGAGCACCTTTACATATGCTTGTTGACTTTTAGAGTCTCTTATCTTGTACATTTTTATGCATATTTTTTGCCCAATTTTCTATGAGGATTATCATCCATTTTTGTGTATTTGCTGGAATTGCTTGTATATAGTAGATATTAATTCCATGTCAGTTTTAAACAAATCCCTTCTTTTATTTTTTTAATGATTAATAGATGAATTATTCCAGCAAGAATTCATATAGTTGTTATTGCCAGACTTAATATAGGATTTATTGAGAGGACAGCAAAGCTCCCACTGTGGGAGGGGACTCAAAGGGGTTGCCCTGTGTTCTTAAACCTATTAACTGTGTCCATAGTGTTTCTAATTTTGATGTTATTTGTCATGTGATTAGTGTTTTTTTTAAAAAAAGTCCATCCCTGTTCCTAAGTCACAAAGATGTTTATGGTCAATTTATCATCACCCTTGTCTAGCCCATATACCTCAAAGAACTAATAAAACTCCAACCCAGTAGATTTGATAAGCCTCAATTAAAATATGATACAATGGCTCACATTTTCTGTCTAGCTTCCTAATCCCTGATCCAGATACTATAGAAGTGGAGATGTCTCTTACACATACTACCACTAAAGCCGCCAGGATGATCTCCATTTTCCAGTTCTCTCTCCATTCCATCTGTTCCAAGTATCTACTGCTGAGTAATAAATTACCCAAAATTCAGTAGAGTAAAACAACCACGGATTCCATGGATCAGGGGTTTGAAGAGGGCACAGAGGAAATGGCTTGTTTCTACTTTGTGATTTCTGTGGCTTCAGCTGGAAAGACTTGAAGACTGGGAGTGATTTAACAGCTGGGGATTGGGATTATATGAATTATTCATAAGCCTGGCACCTGGGCTAGGATGATTCAAGTACTGGATTCAGTTGAGACTGTTGGCCAGAGAACCCACAAGCAATCTCTTTTTGTGGCTTAAGTTTCTTCAGAGCATGGTAGTCTCAGGATAGTTGGATTTATTAGATAATGTCTCAAAGATCCAAAAGGAGAAAGAATGGCCTTTTATGACCTAGCCTTATGACTTTCCTCACATTCTGTTGGATAATTCAAGGGAAGGGGACAGAAACTCCTCCTCTTGATAGACAAAGCATCAAAGATTTTGTGACCATGTTTTAAAACCACTAAATTATTCATTTTACACCTAGTCCTGAAGTAACATATTAAAACTCAACTCAAATGATATTACCTTTCTCAACAAAACTTTCAATGGCTTATGTCTTTATTGACTTATGGATAATAATTGAGGGTTTATGTCTAAACTCCTCAAAACAAGGATCTTTACAATTGGGCCCCAATTTACCTTACACCCACTCTTTCTCAGTACTTTCCAGTACGCATCCCTGAAACTCCAGCTAAGCGAGACTTCTAGATAATGACTTATTTATTCAATTCATATTTTTCAATCTCCCTGCATATTTATTGCCATGTTCCCTTTGACAGGAATATTCTTTCTGATGAACTCTCTTGTTTAATCCCTATTTGAAAATTCAGACTTTATGAAGATTTTCTTAGTCAACAACTTACCCACCACTTCCCTACCCTCCATACACTTACGTGTATGATACTTTGTATTTCTCCAGTATTGCCCTCATATCAGACCTCAAATTTGTGCCCTGATTTTATTCCTTTGCATGACTTTTTTTGATTATCAGTGGCAGTAACTGCATGGTACTCAGCTTGCATTGCATCAAGTCTGGTGATTTCCAGACCTGTGTTAAACAGCAAAATTGACAAAGAGCAAATACATGGGATCATAAAAGAGCTATTATATTTTTATTTTGCCAGCTTAAGGCATTTTTAAAAAATTACATCTACTATAACTATTACATTAGATGGGGACATTTCAACACCACACACACACACACACACACACACACACACACACACACACACACACTACTTCTCTATTTCTCTACTTCTCTGATCTCATCTCCTTTCATCTTTCCCTTCACTCACTTTTCTCCAGCCTCTTTGACCTTAGTGTTTGAATTCATGTCAAGAACACTCCTACCTTAGAGATTGTTCTAGAGCACCCTTTCCCTCCTCATAGCATTCCCCAGCCACTATGAATAAAATATCAACTCCACCCCCCTTTCCTTCTCTGCCTATCCCTCTTATCTTGCTTCATTTTCTTCCTTCGCACATGTCACCATCTGACAGGCTCAAAATGTACTTACTTTTTTTGTTTTTGTGTGCCTCCTACTAATGTAAGCTTCTTGGGATTAGGGACTTTTTTTACCCACTACTGTATCTTCAATATCTAAAATATTGCTTGACACATGATGGATAT
>NW_007165813.1:0-3483 GCF_000164805.1 Carlito syrichta
GAGGCAAATCACAGGAACTTTCATTAGAAGAAGGGCCAGTCACTGCGGGACTGATCTCAGAGGAGAACCAGTCACTGGGGCATCCATCAGAAAGAAAGACCAGTAACTGGGACACCAATCACAGAAAAGATGTAGTCAATGGGGTACCAGTCACAGAAAAAGCATGGTCGCTGGAGTACCCATAAAAAAGGTCGAGTAGTCACCGAAGCACTCATTACTAAAGAGGACTCATCTACAGGGCACACATCACAGAGGAGGGATAGACACTGAGACACCAATCAAAGAGGAGAACCAGGAACTGTTGCACTCATTATGGAGTAGGGCCAATCTCAGGGGCATCCATGACAGAGCAGAGCTGGCACGAGGGCACAAATCACAGAAGAGGATGAATCACTGAGACACAAATTTTGGATGACAGCCCGTCTCTGGGACACACATCACAAAGGTGGGTTAGACACTGGGGAACTCCTTGGGGAGAAGTCACAGTCACTGGGACTGCAATCACAGATGAGGGCCTGTCACTGGGGCACCCATACTGTGGGAGGTCGAGTCAGTAATGCATGTATCACAGAAGAAGGCTAATCACTGGTATACTCATCACAGAAGACAGCCAGTCACAGAGGAACCAATGAAAGAGGAGTCATTCACTGTAGCACACATTATGGAGGTGGACCAGTCACTAGGACAGCCATCACAAAGGAGTGACATTACTAGGGCACCCATTAAAAAAGAGACCCGGTAAGTGGGACATCCATCTGATAGGAGGGTTAGTCACTGGGAGAACCACTGTGGAGGACGGCCAGGCACTGGGACATCAAATATAGGAGGCTCAGTCACTGTGGCACCCATAACAAGGAGGGGCACTCACTGGGGAAATATTTATGGAAGTGTTCCAGTCACTGGTGTGAAAGTCACCAAGGGATCACTGTCAATGGGTCACCAATAATGAAGGAGCATTACTCACTGATGTATCCATTAAGTAGGAGGTGCAGAAATTGGAGCAGTAATCACAGAGTAAATCTAGTCACTGGGAAACCCATCACAGAGGATGATCCATTACTGGGGGTATTTGTCATAAGAGAGAGCCAGTCACTGGGGGAACCCATTACAGAAGACAGCCAGTGATCAGACATTCATCACAGTGGAAGCTCTGCCACCGGAACGTTTATCCCAGAGGAGAACCAGTCACTGGGACACACACCACAGAGAAGAGACAGTACAGGGACACCCATTATAGCAAAAAGTTATTAACTGGGAGACCATTATGAAGAAGGACCAGGTACTGGAACACTCATCACAGAGAAGCTCTAGTCACTGGGTCACACAAATTGGTGTAGGGCCAGGCACTAAGGCACCAATCACAAAGAAGTCCCAGTCAATGGCGCACCTATGAAGGAGGAGGCCAAATCATGGGGACACTCATCAGAGACGAGGGCCAGTAATTTGGACCCAATCACAGGAAAGGCCCAGTCACAGGGGTTCCCATCACAGAACAAGTCAGTCACTGAGTCATCCAACACAGAGGAGGGCCAGACACTAGGACAGTTATCACTGACAAGCTTTTGTCTCTGGGGCACTCTTCACAACTGAGAATCAGTCACGAGGACAGCCAACACAGCAAACAGCCAATGGGGGACCCATCACAGAGGAAGACCAGTCACTGGGTCACTGGGAACTGATTACAGAGGAAGACCAGGGACTTCAGCAAATATCACAGAGAAGGGACAGTATCTGGAGACACCTATCACAGAAGAGAACCTTTTGCCACAGCACTGAACACAGAGGAGAACTACTCAATGAGGCACCAAAAACAAAGGAGGGAAACTCACTGAGGCAGCTTTACAGAAGAGGAAAAACACTGGGACAGATTTCTCAGAAAATGTTCTGTCTGGGGCGACCATCACAGAGGAGGGTCAGTCACTAAGCACCCTACACAGAGGAGAGGCACTCATGGGGCACCCACAATAGAGGTGGGTCAGTGACTTAGGCAACTATAACAAAGGTGGTCCAGTCATGGGGCATCCCACACAGAGGAGGGCTAGTCACTGGCACAAACATTATAGAGAAGACCCAGTAACTGGGGCATCTAACACATAAGAGAGTCAGTCACTGGAACACCCATAACAGAGGAGAGTCCATCACTGGGGCACCCTTCGCAGAGGGGGGCTATTTGCAGTGGAGTCCAATTTGGAGCAGGACTAGTAACTTGGGCACCAATCACAATGGCATACACTCAATGGAGAACCTATTATGGGGAGGACCAATCACTGGAACACACTTCACATCGAATAAACCAGTCACTGGGAAACCCATTATGAAGGAGTCCCAGAAACTGGAGAACCCATCATGGAAGAGGACTTGCCACTGGTCCAACTGTTTTCAAAGAGGTCAAATTACTAGGACACCAATCACAGAAGAGGACTAGTCAATGAGACACCTATCATCAAAAAGAATGGCCAATTGTGTCACCAAACACAGAGGAAGTCCAGTCACTGTGGCACCAAAAATAAAGGAAGCCCATTCACTGAGACACTGATCACAGAGGTTCGTTAGTGCCTGGGGCACCAATCATATATGAAGGTCAGTACAGATGCAAAAATAACAGAGGAGATATGGTCACTCTGGTACACATTAAGGAGGAGGCTCAGTCACTGTGACACCCATTATAAAGGAAATCCATTAAGTTGGGAAACAATTATGGATGTGTGCCAGTCACTGAGGCAACAATCCTTGAGGAGGAATACTCACTGGGCACCAAAAATGGAGGAGGGCTTTTCAGTGGGGCACAAATTATTTAGGAGACCCAGTCACTGTCACAGAAGTCAAAGAGGAAAGTTATTCACTGGAACACCCATTACAGAGGAGGATTGAACACTGAGAAACACATAATAGAGGAAAGCTAGTTAATGGGGAAACAATCACAGAGGAAGTCCAGTAACTGGGGCATGACCACTATAATGGAGGCTGACCACTCACTGCAGTACTGATTACAAAGGAATGTCAGTTACTGGGACAGGCATCAATAAAGAGGGCCAGTCACCTGGGTACTAATCACAGTGGAGGGCCAACACTGGTGCATCCATCACAGAAAAGGGTTAGTCTCTTTTGCACCCATCACAGAAGGTAGCCAATCACGGAGCCAACTATCATACAGTAAGGTCAGTCACTGAACTACCAATCACAGTGTAGGGCCAGTCGCATCAATTAAAAGGAAGGACAATCACTGGGGCTCTAATCAGAGAGGATGGCACACATCACAGTGGAGAGCCAGTCATTGGGGCACTGTTTACAGAGCATGCATAGTAAATTGAACACCCAACACAGAAGACAGTCAGATCAGAGTCAGCCATCACAGAAGAGGACCATTTTCTGGGACATCCATCACAGTGGAGGGTCAGTCACTGCATCTCCCATCACAAAAGATGGTCAGTTACTGTGGCAACTGACACAAAGCAGGTACCCATCACTGAGGAGGGCCAGTCA
>NW_007165814.1:0-902 GCF_000164805.1 Carlito syrichta
AATAAAAAGTTTATTGATGTGGCTAATATGTGACATACATGTTCTCATTCAGGTACATACAATTTTATTTGTAACAATCCTCTAGAAAAGTTCTAGGATATTCTGGATAGCATTTTTTAAAAATTAGGAATTAAAGTTATAATTCTAAGTGTACCACAAATACCTTGGCTTTACTAAAAAGAGCTTGCCAAGTATCATTAATATATTTTAAGTTTCTTTAAAGCCAATTTGTGATTGCCATAAGTAATTTTAGTTACTGTACTACAGATTGAGTATTGATGCCAGCACAAACTCTGACAATTTGTTCTTAAAACAGTGGATGCTATAATTTTGCTCTTTCATGATTTGCCTCTTCTTCTAGAGGTGACTTGGAGCACCTGCTGTATAACCTTCTAGATGGCATACTAAGGCAAAATTTACTAGGGCTTCACATTCTGAAGCATCTTTTCCAAGTAATTGTGCTCAATTATATTTCTATGTTATTTCACTAATAAAAGACTATTGTCTTTAATCTATTATTAATAAATATTAAGTTGGTTTAATGCATATTTTAGTATGAGACAAGTCTGTTCAAATAATAACTTTGTCATTTTCTAGCTAAGGAAATTTTAGGAAATAAATTTATTCTAAAGGTTGATTTTATTAATTTTAAAAATGTAGGTACTATTCATACCAATTCCTGAATGTTTTTTAAGTTTAAATATGATAATGCATGTAATATACACAGTTGGATACATAGTAAAACACTAAAATCAATAGCTAACAACTCTTGTTATCATCATTATTATTAAAATGCAAAGTGTCACTGCTTGATACTATGTCCCAAGTACTGCCACATAGTCTGCAACTCCTCACTTCTTTCCAGGCAAATTTTATACAGACAGCTATTGTATATGACTATA
>NW_007165815.1:0-819 GCF_000164805.1 Carlito syrichta
GCAGCAAGGCTCATCTCTACAATAAATCAAAAAGCAGCTGGGCATCTTAGCGTATGCCTGTAATTCCAGCTACTTGGACGGCTGAGGTGGAAGGATTGCCGGAGCACAGCAGGTCAAGGCTGTGGTGGCTGGGAGCGGCCACTGCACTCCAGTCTAGGAAACAGAATGAGACTCCAAAACAAAAAGAAAGAAAGAAAAAAAGAGATCTATTCTCCCACAAACCTACTGACCTCACTCCTTCCTCCCTTCGCCCCCACACATGTCAGGATCCCCCAAGCTCGGCACCTTTCAGTCACAACCCCCCAAATGGCTGCCTCCACTTTGGTGCATGAGTTCCCGAGGCTTCTTGGCCAGGTTCCTGATGATTTTCCTCTCCGAGGTTAGAAATTTGTCCCAAGAAATCCAAAACTCTGTCTCGGCAATGAGGACCTTCCACAAAAACATACCAGGGTTACATCCCTCACCTGGGTACAATTCTTTCCCCCAATCCCATTTTTCCTTGTTCTACAGCCAGTTGTCCTATGAATACACCACATGCAGTTGATAATCTGTATGATTCTGATGTTTTTGGAGACAAAGTCTGGCTCGGTGGCCCAGGCTGGGGCTTGGGGACATGACCGTCATTCACTGCCAGCCTCAAAATCGTGAGCTCTGGTTATCCTGCCCCCTCAGCCTCCAGAGTGGCCGGGATGACAGGCTCATCGTCCGCAGACCTCCTGTTTGGATGGGTGCAGAGATGGGGTCTTCTTGCATGGCCCGGGCTGGCCTTGGGACCTGGGCACCTGCCAACTTTCTACCTCGGCCTCCCAGAGCACTGTG
>NW_007165816.1:0-310 GCF_000164805.1 Carlito syrichta
AGGTAATATAGTAGACTTACCTGGCACTTCACATGTGCCAAATCCTGTTCTTTATGCTCAACTGTATTACCTGATTTAATCACTACCACAAGCCTAGGGAGTGAGTGTTATTATTACAACCCCTTTTGACAGGTGCAAATGGCTAAGGTAGAAGAACACAAATGACAAGGTCTGGTTCTAAGGATGTGCTCATAGCCACTACATGCTCCTGGCTCATGTATGATGCACCCCATACACTGGGACTCCAGAAGTGGTGTGTGTGTGTGTGTGTGTGTGTGTGTGTGTGTGTGTGTGTGTTTTGGGGCTTCAG
>NW_007165817.1:0-503 GCF_000164805.1 Carlito syrichta
AACCAAAAATGAAGGAAACAACCTCCCTAGGACCCTCACCTCAAGGAAGAGTCTCTATACCCCACCACCAACCCCCAAAGCTGGCATTCTTAATAAACTATTCCCTGCACACCAAAAGAACTTGGTCATTCTTATATAACATGTCAGTATTAATAAAATCTTACATAACTGTATGTATATCGTGCATTTAATGCCTTTCCCCATGAATATGTATTAGTACTATATATGTATAATCTTACATAAGACATATATGTTTAATTGTACATTAACCTATCTGCCCCATGCATATAAGCATGTACAGGAAAAATTAATTCTCCAAGACTAGAAAACCCTAATCAACTGGAACTCGTCCCACACAGGAATATTCAACAAGAATCAATTATCGTAACCAAACGGATAACAAATGTGTTATCAGACATACACCATTTCGATTAAACTAATTATCTCCCACACGACTATCCCCTTCCATTATTACTCGGGTACTACCATCCTCCGTGAAACCA
>NW_007165818.1:0-938 GCF_000164805.1 Carlito syrichta
CCAGCCAGATAGCTAGCTAGCTAAGCCAGCTGGCTAGCCATCAAGTCAATCAGGTAGCTAGGTAGTTAAGTTAACTGGCTAGCTTGCTAAGTCAGCTAGCTAATCAGCTAGATAGTTAAGTCAGCTAGCCAGCTAACTAGCCAGTTAGCTAGCTATTTAAGTCAGCTAGCTAGACAGCTAGACAGCTTTTTTGTTAGCTAGTTATATCGGATAGATAGCCAGGTAGCTAGTCTGCTAGTTAGTTGTCAACTAGCAAATCAGCTAGTTATTTAGCTAACTAGTCAGCTGAAATCTCAGCTAGCTGATAAGGTAACTAGTGGGCTCACTCACTTTAAATCAGGTCAGGTAACTAGTCTGCTTGCTTGCCTGGAACCAGTAAGCAAAGTAGTTGGCTTGCTTGCCAGACAACAGGTCAACTAAATAGCTAGCTCGCAGGCCAACAGATCAGCTAACCAATCGACTTGTTCCCCAGTTGACTGGTTAAGTCAGTTCACTGGTTGGCTTGCTCAACTGCCGACTAGTTAAGTCTGACCAGTTGGCCCACTCGCCAGTTGACTAAAGTAAGCTGAACACTCAGCTCACTCGACAGCCAAATATTATAGTTGGCTGTCCAGTCGACTCACTCACTGGCCAACTATTTAAATCAGCTGACCAGTCGCTTCACTCATCATCCAACTGGTTAATTCAGCTGACCATTTGGCTCACTCACTGGCTGACTACTTATGTCAGCTCACCTGTCGGCTTATTCACCAGCCAAATAGTTAAGTCAGCTATCTGGTCTGCCTTCTAGGCACACAAGTAGTTAAGTCAGCTAACCAATCAGCTGACTAGTGGGCCAACTTGTCAGCTGACAAGTTAGGTCAGCTAACTAGTCAGCTGACTAGTTAGGTCAGCTAAGTATTACGCCAACTATTCTTCTGACACTTTAGGTCAGCAAA
>NW_007165819.1:0-379 GCF_000164805.1 Carlito syrichta
ATGTTCTGAATGTTTGTGTCCTCCCAAAATTCTTTAAGTTAATAGTAATTGCCAATGTGATAGTATTAAGAGATTGGGCCCTTTAGCACCTTTCTAAATGGCATTAGTGCCTTTAAAAAAGATGCCTAAGGGAGGAAGTCTTCCTTCACATGCAGACTACATTACCCATTTTGCTTTTTACACTTACATACATTTTTAACTTTTAAGAGGAAAATTTTATCAGGCATATATTTACCCAAATACTGACCATTTCTACTGCTCTTCCATCATCACTGACATACTATATTCTCCTCATGTATAATTTTTTATAACCTGAAGAACTTCCTTGTTCACCCTTCCACTTGTCTACAGAGAATATGTTCCAAGACCCTTAGCAAAT
>NW_007165820.1:0-1094 GCF_000164805.1 Carlito syrichta
AAAAAAGATGCCTAAGGGAGGAAGTCTTCCTTCACATGCAGACTACATTACCCATTTTGCTTTTTACACTTACATACATTTTTAACTTTTAAGAGGAAAATTTTATCAGGCATATATTTACCCAAATACTGACCATTTCTACTGCTCTTCCATCATCACTGACATACTATATTCCCCTCATGTATAATTTTTTATAACCTGAAGAACTTCCTTGTTCACCCTTCCACTTGTCTACAGAGAATATGTTCCAAGACCCTTAGCAAATGTTTGAAACCTTAGAGAATGTTAAACCCCATATTACCTTTCATAGACTGAGTAGCAACAGCAAAGCTGGTACAAAATATTTTTTACCCTCCACAGTTTCACAGATACATTATTTGTTCTTACCTAGGTAACAACAAAATCAATATACAAATTTCTTTTGCTTTGTTAAGTTATAACTTTCATTTTTTTGCATAAAGATTGCACTTCACAGCCCTTCTTTGGCATATCCAAATTGCCAGCTTGCACTTTTGGACCTGGACAAAATTAAATAAGGGCTATGTGGACATAAGCAGGCCAATACTATGACAGTATAACAGAAAAAAAAAAAGATGGCTGCTAAGCCATAAATGGGTGGCCAGTGTGGACAATGTGGGAATTCTGGACACATGGATGAATCAGTTCCCCAGAGGAAGAGTTCATCACATTACTCAAAATGACATGCAACTTAAAACTGAAAGATGAAAAGTGAAATCTTGGATAAGGGTAACTATTGCATGTCAAGCAACATGTGAAGTTACAAGAAGAAATTGCCATATATGAAGAACAAACTCTCACCAGACACAGAATCTGCGTCACCTGGATATTATACTTCACAGCCTCTGAATCCATGAGAAATGAAAGTTTGTTTTTCATATGCCCTCCAGTTTAAAATATTTTGTTAGTGTAGCTTGAACAGACTAAGCAGGTTTGAATGATACAAATTTCCCATACTTTAACCTGTGTTAAATATAATTTGTATTTTGATCAGACTAAAACTAGAAAATTTAATCTGACAAATTCTTTTAGTTAGTGTGCTTCATCTATCTACATTTAATATAATTACTGACAGG
>NW_007165821.1:0-516 GCF_000164805.1 Carlito syrichta
TACTCCTTGCCTTCTTATTGCCTTCTGATACTACTTGCCTTATCAGTGCCGTCTAATACTCCTTTCCCGATTAGTGTCATGTGATCCTACCTGCCTTATTAGTGCCATCTGATACTACTTGCCTTTTAGTGCCGTCTGATCCTACTAGGTCATTAGTGCCATCCGATCCTACTAGCCTTATTAGTGCCATCTGAACCTCCTTGTCTTATTAGGGCCGTCTGATTTTATTGCCTTATTAGTTCCGTCTGATCCGTCTTGCCTTCTTTGTGTCGTCTGATACTACTTGCCTTCTTAGTGTCATCGCATACTACTTGTCTTCTTAGTGTCGTCTGATACTACTTGCCTTCTTAGTGTAGTCTGATTCTAATTGCCTTCTTAGTGTCGTCTAATACAACTTGCCTTCTTAGTATCGTCTGATACTACTTGCCTTCTTAGTGTCGTCTGATACTACTTGCCTTCTTAAATGTCGTCTGGTACTACTTGCCTTCTCAGTGTCGTCAGATATTTACTTGCCTT
>NW_007165822.1:0-5407 GCF_000164805.1 Carlito syrichta
CACCCTGGTCCCCACTGCTGCCACCACCACTATTGTTTTTTAACAGTCGAGGTAACAATGGTACATACATCAAATAAGAATGACTAAAACAATAAGAAATAATTTTGAGAGGCATACCACATTAATAGCAAATAAACTTGCAAGGATTTTCAAAGCATTTACAACAAATATTTTAAATTATATATTTGAATCAGGGTTTAAAATTCTGAAAATTGTTTACTGAAGAATACACATTCTACATATTTTAAATGTTGTTATGGCAATAATTTATGTAAAAATTAAATGCAAGAGCACCATAGATATTATTTGGCTTCAAAGCACAGCTATATCTACAAAGCATGATATTTAGCATATGACCTATTTGTGCTATTTCTGAATCCTTTATTTGGGTTCATTTTAGTCCTCATAATGGGTCTTACTTTTATCCTTTCCTTTTCCCCTGTAATTTTCTATTGAATGACAGATACATTTAATTTTACCTTATGGAGCATTGGAGACTTTTACAAACTATAAATCTCCTTAAGTTTTGTTTTTCAACGGAATTAAGTTATTTGGAAATAGTTTGAACCCAAGACAAGACGATAACAGTATTTAGTCCTGAACTGATTTTTAAATATATTTTACTATTAATATTTGAGGTTTACAATACTTTGTTATGTAATACTTACAGATTATAAAACAGTCACTATAGTTGGGCAGAATAAAATATTTACATTCCACACAGGTGCTTTTTTGTGACGAGAGAAGCTATCATCTAGTTATTTAACACAAATTCCTAAGAAAAGAAACTTTATTAATTTTAGTCCTCATGTTGTATATTAGAACTCTAATCATGTCAAGCCTAAATACATGCTGTTAGGAGTCTTTAATTTGCATTCCCCAACTCTCCCCAGCACATGGTAACCACTGTTTAATTATCTATTTCTCTGTATTTGAGGTATTTTCACATATATTCCAAGTATAAGTGAAATCATGAAATGTTTAATTTCTGTGTCTGACATGCCACTTTGAAGAATTTCCTCCAGGTCCATCCATGTTGTGACAAATGACCAAATCTTATTTTTTAAGATTTTGCATTTTATATAAAATAGTAATTTTATATACATATCACATCTTCTGTATCCATTTTTTTGTTGAAGGACATTAGACTGTTTCTATATCTTCACTATTGTGATAATACTGCAATGAACATAGAAGTGAAAATATATTTTTGAGACAATGATTTTACTTCCTCTGTGTATATACCCAGAAGAGTAATTGCTAGGTCATGTGGCAGTGCTATCTGTAATTTCTTCATGACCCTAATAGGGTTTCTCACATAGCTATACCAGTCTACATTCCTACCAACAGTATACTTGACACCACACACACTTGCCAACATTTTTCTCTTGTCTTTTTGATAATAGACATTTCTACAGATGTTAGATGATATAGAGATTTTAGTTAACATTTCCCTCATGATTATTGATGTGGAACACCTTTTAATATATCTGGTGGCTATTTTTTAAATTTTAATTTTTAATATAAAGATGTGGGGTACATTTCAGGTTTAGGTATACAAACATTGATCATGCAGATACCCTTGTTGATGAGGCATGCCCCTCCCTCCCCTAGCAGTTTCCTTCAACTGCCAATCCCACCCCACCTCCCCTGAATGTTTCCCACTACTGTCAATTGCTTTCTTATAGCATTATAATTGTTCAAGATCTGCTTATGAGTGAGAACACATGGAACTCTGTTCTTTGTTTATGTGATAAATCACTGAATATGATCGACTCCAAATCCATCCAAGTTGTTGCAAAGTCCATACATTTGTCCTTCTTTATGGTTGCATAATATTCCATTGTGTATATGTACCACATTTTTTTTTTATCCAGTCCAGCTTTGATGGGTAATATGGTTGGTTTCATGTTTTTACTATTATGAATAGAGCTGCAACAAACATACATCTTTTGGTAGAGTGATTTGAGTTCCTCCGGATATATTCCCAATAGAGGAATTGCTGGGTTATATGGAAGGTCATTTTCTAGTTCTTTCAGGAATCGCCACACTGTCTTCCAAAGAGGCTGTGCCAGTTTGCATTTCCACCAGCAGTGTACAAGTGTTCCTTTTTCTCCACATCCTCGTCAGCATCTGTTGTTGTTTCATTAATGATGGCCATTCTTACAGGGGTTAGGTGATATCTCAATGTGGTTTTGCTTTGCATTTCTCTGATGATGAGTGAGGCTGAGCACTTTTTCATGTGTCTTTTGGCTGCTCGTATATCTTCTTTTGAGAAGTGTCTATTCATGTCTTTTGCCCACTCTTTAAAGAGACTGTTTTTTTCCTTTCGGCACATTTGAGTGCCTTATAGATCCTAGATGTTAGGCCTTTGTCAGATATACAGTTGAAAACATATTTTACCATTCTGTGGGCTGTCTCCATGCTCTCTTGATGGTTTCTTTTACTTTGCAGAAGCTCATTAATTTGATGAGGTCCCACTTGTCTATTTGATTTCTTAAGATATTGGCCTTTATGGTTCTGAATAGAAATTGGTTGCCAGTTCCAATTTCCACAAGGGTGTCACCTCGTTTTCTAAGATTCTTATAGTTTGAGGTTTTATGTTTAGGTCTTTGATTAATTTAGAGTTAGTTTTTGTGTATGGTGATAGGTAGGGGTCCTGTTTCAGTCTTCTGCATGTGGTCATCCCCTTTTCCCAGTACCATTTACTGAATAGGTTCTCCTCTTCCCAGTGGTTGTTGTTGGAGACTTTGTCAAAGACAAGTTGGTTGAAGAATTGAGGTTTTGCTTCTGGAATCTCTATCCTTTTCCATTGGTCTCTATGCCTGTTCGTGTTCTGGTGGCTATTTTTGTTTTCACCTTTAAATTTTTTATTTTAAAATTGTGGGGTGCAATTCAGGGTTAGGTATACAAATATTCATTGTGCAGGTACCCTTGTTGATGAGGTGTGCCCCCTCCTTCCCCAGGCAGATTCTCACTATTGTGAATCCCACCTCAATGCTCCCCCACACCTCCAGTTTCCTGCTGTCAATCCTTTTCTTATAGTATCACAATAGTTGTTCAAGGTCCATTTATGAGTGAGAACAAGTGATACTCCATTCTTTGTTTTTGTGAAAGGTCACTCAGTATTATAGACTCCAAGTCCATCCAGGTTACTGTGAAGTTCACGATTTTGTTCTTCTTTATGGATGCACAATATTCCATTGTGCATATGTACCACATTTTTTATCCAGTTCTCTTTTGATGGGCATCGTGGCTGGTTCTATTTTCTTGCTATTGTGAACAGTGCTGCGATAAACATACATGTGCAGGTATCTTTTTTATAGAGTTATTTGAGTTCTTCTGGGTATATTCCCAGTAGGGGGATTGCTGGGTCATATGGAAGATCGATTTTTAGAACTTTTAAGAATCACCACAGTGTTTTTCATAGAGGCTGTACTAGTTTTACACTCCCACCAACAGTGTAGAAGTGCTCCCTTTTCACCACATCCTTTCCAGCATCTGTTATTTGTTATCGATGATGGCCATTCTGACTGGAGTTAGGTGGTATCTGAATGTAGTTTTAACTTGCATTTCTTTGATGACTAGTGAAGCTGAACATTTTTTCATGTATCTGTTGGCTGCTTTTATGTCTTCTTTTGAGAACTGTCTATTCATATCTTTTGCCCACTTTGTAATGGGGTTGTTTTTTTCTTTTCAGCATGTTTGAGTTCTTTGTAGATCCTAGATGTTAGGCCTCTGTTAGACATAGAGTTTGCAAATATTTTTTCCTAGTCTGTGGGCTGTCTCCTTGTTCTCTTGATGATTTCTTTGACTTTGCAGTAGCTTGCCAGTTTGATGAGGTCCCACTTGTCTGTCTTATCTCTTATGGCATGGGCACTTGGGGCTTTGATCAGGAATTGGTTGCCAGTTCCAATTTCCATAAGAGTGTCTCCTGCATTTTCTAAGGTTCTTATAGTTTGAGGTTTTACATTTAGGTTTCTGATCCATTTAGAGTTGATTTATGTGTGTTTGGGGATAGGTAGGGGTCCTGTTTTAATCTTCTGCATGTGGTCAGTCAGTTTTCCTAGCATCATTTACTGAATAGGTTTCTCCTCTCCCCAGTGGTTCGTAGTGGAGATTTGTTGAAGATGAGCTTGATGGCTATTTTTATACTTCTTTGGAAAATCTCTATCCTTTGCATTTAAAAAAGTCAGGTTATTTTAGTGCTATTGAGTTGTAAGAGCTGTTTAGTAAAATTTGGATATTAACCTCTTGCCAGATATGTAACTTGCAAATATTTCTTCGAGTCCATAGGATACCTTTACATTTTGTACATTGTTTTTTCTGTTCAGAAACTTTTTAGTTTAATTTAGTCTCATTTATTTATTTTTACTATTGTAGCCTGAACTTTTGCTTTAATATCCACCCCCTCAGAAAAACCCACAACCAAATGTCAAGGAATTTCACATCCATTTTTTTTCTTTTTTCTCTTTTTCCCCATGTCTTACACTTAGGTCTTATATCCATTTGGGTTGATTTTTGTGTACGGTATAAGATAAATGTCAAATTTTATTATTTTTCATGAGAAAATTAAATATTCCTAGCAACATTTATTGAAGAGATTTCTTTTTCCCATTGTATCCTTTCAGTGCTCTTATCAAAAAAGTCACTGAAGCCGGGCTCAGTGGCTCAGCCTATAATCCCACACCTTTGGGAGGCTGAGGTGAGCGGATTGCCTGAGCCCACGGGTTTGAGACCTGCTGCGCAGGTGAGACCTCATCTCTACAATAAATCAAAAAATTAGCCAGGCATGGTAGTGTGCGCCTGTAGTTACAGCTACATGGAAGGCTGAAGCGGAAGGATTGCCGGAGCCCAGCAGGTCGAGGCTGTAGTGACCGGAAGTGGCCACTGCACTCCAGTCTGGGTGACAGAGTGAGACTCCAACTCAAAAAAAAAAAAGTCACTGAAGTAATTGAGTCTAGTCTTCAACTCATTATGAAAAGTTGGAGTGTGAAGTTGAAGGGGATCAGAGCAGGCAAGGCAAAATTGGTCATCCTTGTGAACAACTGCTTGGCTTTGAGGAATTGTGAGCGAGTACATCATGCTGGCCAAAACTTGTGTCCATAACTACAGTAACAATAATTTAAATTGGGTGCAATGTGTGAAAAATACTACAGATTGCACAATGCTAATATTGATCTAGGTGATTCTGATATTAGAAACATGCCAGAACAGACTGATTAAAATTAAACCATGAGAAATTTTTTAGTAAAACTTGCTAGAACTTTTTTTCTTTTAAATAATAACAACTGAACATATATGTTTGCATTTATTTCTAGTCACTTTATTTGGACTATTTTTTTACTACTATAGCCATATCTTTCTGAGTTGTCTACTCAATGGCTCATGAACTGTATCATTATTA
>NW_007165823.1:0-734 GCF_000164805.1 Carlito syrichta
CCCTGGTTGTAGGGTACTCCTTCGGGTCACTGGAGGAAGAGGAATTGTGCTGTGGGTGACCAACAAGACTGGGGTTCCTCTCCTCTGTGGGTTTCTCTATATTTCAAGCCTTGGTTTTGAGCAGCTTGTAGGGTTGGCCTGGGCTCATGGGGGCACTGTGGTCATGTTTCTCTCTGCCTCTTCAAGCGCTGGCCTCTGCTGGCTGGGTCAGACTCTTCTGGATCCTGCTGGTGGTGTTATCTGCCTCCTCCTGTGATGACTGTAGTCGGTTGTGGTTTCAGACATCGGCTCCTGGTAATGTGGGTCCTGACAGTATCTGTGACCCCCCCCCTCAAGTCCAGGAAGTGTGCCCTTCTTACTGAAGACCCCACATAGCAGTCTACCAGCACCAGAGTTTACATTCCTTCAGAGTCTAGGGTGTTGGCAAGAGTGGAAGCTCAATCCAGTGGAGTGATCCAGTGCTTGTGCCCTGTTGTGTGCCTGACTGAGGTTAGTAGCATGTATAACTCTGGACATGCCCACCTCCAAGACAGCTCTTCCCAGGTTCATAGACAGAGCTACATAGCTTCAGCCACGAGTCCAGGCCAAGTCTTGTAGCTGCTCTAGGAAAAGGACAGCAGAGTCAGTGCAGTACCAACTGTGCCTGTTTAATTGCCTTATACCTGCTTTGGAAAGTTCATTAGTCCTTCTGTGAAAATTGCATCATTCTGGAAGGTACTGAGAAATCTCCAGGA
>NW_007165824.1:0-1565 GCF_000164805.1 Carlito syrichta
CTTGTTGAGATTTTAGCATCTATGTTCATCAAAGATATTGGCCTGAAGTTCTCTTTCTTTGTTGGATCTTTACCTGGCTTGGGTATCAATGTGATGTTGGCTTCGTAAAATGATTTGGGGAGAGTTCCATCTTTTTCAATTGCCTGGAATACCTTCAGTAGGATTGGTATCAGCTCCTCCTTAAATGTCTTGTAGAATTCTGCTGGAAAGCCATCTGGACCAGGGCTTTTTTTTGTAGGAAGTTTTCTTATTACGTGGTCGATTTCCTTGATTGTTATTGGCCTATTTAGGGTCTCAATTTCTTCTTGTTCCAACCTAGGTAGGTTGTGTGATGTCAGAAAGTCTTCCATTTCCTTCTGGTTTTCAAGTTTGTTTCCATACAAGTGTACGTAGTAGTCTCTAATGATCTTTTGTATTTCTTCAGGGTCAGATGTGACTTCATCTTTTGTGTTTCTGATTATGCTTATTTGGTTTTTTTCTCGTTTTTTCTTGGTCAGTCTAGCTAGGAGATCATCAATCTTGTTTACCCTTTCAAATAACCAGCTTTTTGTTTCATTGATTTTTTGTATTATCTTTTTGTCTTCTATGTCCTGGATTTGGGCTTTTATTTTGGTGATCTGGATTCTTCTGCTGAAATTGGGGTTTTTGTGGTCTTGCTTTTCCAGCTTCTTTAGGTGGCTTGTTAGGTTGTCAATTTCTGTTCCTTCCATTTTCCTCATGTGTGTTTGTAGGGATATAAATTCCCCTCTTATTACAGCTTTTAAGGCATCCCAGAGATTTTGGTAAGATGTTTCTTTATTTTCATTTGTTTCCAGGTATCTTTTGATCTCTATTTTGATGTCATCATTGACCCAGGAGTTATTTAGCATCATGCTGTTTAGTGTCCATGTCTTTGTGGGTTTTGGGGGGACTTTGTTGGTGTCAATGTTTATTTTTATTCCACTGTGGTCCGAGAAGGTGCATGGTAGAATTTCAGTCCTTTTAAATTTGCTTATACTTGATTTGTGTCCAATTATGTGGTCGATCTTAGAATATGTTCCATGTGGTGATGAGTAGAATGTGTATTCTGTGGTCTTTGGATGGAGTGTTCTATAGGTATCAATTAAGTCCATTTGGTCCAGAGTCTCATTGAGGTTCCGGATCTCCTTGCTGATTTTTTGTCCTGATGATCTGTCTAAGGTTGTGAGTGGTGTATTAAAGTCCCCAGTTATTATGGTGTTAGAGTCAATGTCTTTCTTTAGTTTTCCTAGAAGTTGCTTTATGAATGTTGGTGCCCCTATGTTGGGTGCATATATGTTTAGGATAGATATTTCTTGTTGATGCAGTGAACCTTTTATCATTATGTAGTGGCCCTCTGTATCTTTTTAAATTTTTGATAGCTTAAATGGTATTTTGTCTGAAATTAGGATCGCGACTCCTCCTTTCTTTTGCGTTCCATTCTCCTGAAAATTTGTTTCCCATCCTCTTACTTTGAGTCTGTGTATGTCCTTTCTAGTGAGATGGGTCTCTTGAAGGCCGTATATTGTTGCCTGGTGATATTTTATCCATTTTGTCATTCTATGTCT
>NW_007165825.1:0-794 GCF_000164805.1 Carlito syrichta
CATGTCTTTGTGGGTTTTGGGGGGACTTGTTGGTGTCAATGTTTATTTTTATTCCACTGTGGTCGAAAAGGTGCATGGCAGAATTTCAGTCCTTTTAAATTTGCTTATACTTGATTTGTATCCAATTATGTGGTCGATCTTAGAATATGTTCCATGTGGTGATGAGTAGAATGTGTATTCTGTGGTCTTTGGATGGAGTGTTCTATAGGTATCAATTAAGTCCATTTGGTCCAGAGTCTCATTGAGGTTCCGGATCTCCTTGCTGATTTTTTGTCCTGATGATCTGTCTAAGGTTGTGAGTGGTGTATTAAAGTCCCCAGTTATTATGGTGTTAGAGTCAATGTCTTTCTTTAGTTTTCCTAGAAGTTGCTTTATGAATGTTGGTGCGCCTATGTTGGGTGCATATATGTTTAGGATAGATATTTCTTGTTGATGGAGTGAACCTTTTATCATTATGTAGTGGCCCTCTGTATCTTTTTTAATTTTTGATAGCTTAAATGGTATTTTGTCTGAAATTAGGATCGCGACTCCTCCTTTCTTTTGTGTTCCATTCGCCTGAAAATTTGTTTCCCATCCTCTTACTTTGAGTCTGTGTATGTCCTTTCTAGTGAGATGGGTCTCTTGAAGGCAGTATATTGTTGCCTGGTGATATTTTATCCATTTTGTCATTCTATGTCTTTTCAGTGGTGCGTTTAGTCCATTCACATTCAGACTAATTATTGAAATGTGAGAGTTCGTCCCTATCATGGAGTTCTTATTGAGTTATTGTTCTTCCACTTGGTTTTTTCTTTTTT
>NW_007165826.1:0-841 GCF_000164805.1 Carlito syrichta
GGTGTCAATGTTTTATTTTTTATTCCACTGTGGTCCGAGAAGGTGCATGGTAGAATTTCAGTCCTTTTAAATTTGCTTATACTTGATTTGTGTCCAATTATGTGGTCGATCTTAGAATATGTTTCCATGTGGTGATGAGTAGAATGTGTATTCTGTGGTCTTTGGATGGAGTGTTCTATAGGTATCAATTAAGTCCATTTGGTCCAGAGTCTCATTGAGGTTCCGGATCTCCTTGCTGATTTTTTGTCCTGATGATCTGTCTAAGGTTGTGAGTGGTGTATTAAAGTCCCCAGTTATTATGGTGTTAGAGTCAATGTCTTTCTTTAGTTTTCCTAGAAGTTGCTTTATGAATGTTGGTGCGCCTATGTTGGGTGCATATATGTTTAGGATAGATATTTCTTGTTGATGGAGTGAACCTTTTATCATTATGTAGTGGCCCTCTGTATCTTTTTTAATTTTTGATAGCTTAAATGGTATTTTGTCTGAAATTAGGATCGCGACTCCTCCTTTCTTTTGTGTTCCATTCGCCTGAAAATTTGTTTCCCATCCTCTTACTTTGAGTCTGTGTATGTCCTTTCTAGTGAGATGGGTCTCTTGAAGGCAGTATATTGTTGCCTGGTGATATTTTATCCATTTTGTCATTCTATGTCTTTTCAGTGGTGCGTTTAGTCCATTCACATTCAGACTAATTATTGAAATGTGAGAGTTCGTCCCTATCATGGAGTTCTTATTGAGTTATTGTTCTTCCACTTGGTTTTTTCTTTTTTCTTTTTCTTTTCTTTTTTTTGTCTTCTTTTGCTTTTGGGGTTGGTTCGTGTATATTTTATTCTTTCCCTGTACT
>NW_007165827.1:0-1174 GCF_000164805.1 Carlito syrichta
TTCAGTCCTTTTAACTTTGCTTATACTTGATTTGTGTCCCAATTATGTGGTCGATCTTAGAATATGTTCCATGTGGTGATGAGTAGAATGTGTATTCTGTGGTCTTTGGATGGAGTGTTCTATAGGTATCAATTAAGTCCATTTGGTCCAGAGTCTCATTGAGGTTCCGGATCTCCTTGCTGATTTTTTGTCCTGATGATCTGTCTAAGGTTGTGAGTGGTGTATTAAAGTCCCCAGTTATTATGGTGTTAGAGTCAATGTCTTTCTTTAGTTTTCCTAGAAGTTGCTTTATGAATGTTGGTGCGCCTATGTTGGGTGCATATATGTTTAGGATAGATATTTCTTGTTGATGGAGTGAACCTTTTATCATTATGTAGTGGCCCTCTGTATCTTTTTTAATTTTTGATAGCTTAAATGGTATTTTGTCTGAAATTAGGATCGCGACTCCTCCTTTCTTTTGTGTTCCATTCGCCTGAAAATTTGTTTCCCATCCTCTTACTTTGAGTCTGTGTATGTCCTTTCTAGTGAGATGGGTCTCTTGAAGGCAGTATATTGTTGCCTGGTGATATTTTATCCATTTTGTCATTCTATGTCTTTTCAGTGGTGCGTTTAGTCCATTCACATTCAGACTAATTATTGAAATGTGAGAGTTCATCCCTATCATGGAGTTCTTATTGAGTTATTGTTCTTCCACTTGGTTTTTTCTTTTTTTTTTTTTGTCTTTCTTTTGCTTTTGGGGTTGGTTCGTGTATATTTTATTCTTTTCCCTGTACTCTTGTGAAGAACGTTGTTCTTTTTTCCTTTTCTTCTGTGTTTAGTACTTTCTTAAGTGTTTCATGTAGAGATGGTTTTGTGGCTGCATAAGTTCTTAGGGATTGGATATCTGGGAAAGATTTTAATTCTCCCTCACTGATGAAGCTTAGCTTGGCTGGGTAGGTTATTCTTGGTTGAAATTGTTTATCCTTTAGGACTTTGAAGATAGGGCTCCAAGCTCTCCTAGCCTGCAGGGTTTCTGCAGATAAATCTGCTGCTATTCTGATTGGTCTTCCATGGTGGGTGATCTGGCCTTTTTCTCTTGCTGCCTTTAGGATTTTTTCTTTTGTGCCTACTTTATTTAGGCGAATTATTATGTGTCTAGGAGTTGGTCTTCTCATTTGTTGTCTTGCGGGGGTTC
>NW_007165828.1:0-844 GCF_000164805.1 Carlito syrichta
TCGCCTGAAAATTTGGTTTCCCATCCTCTTACCTTTGAGTCTGTGTATGTCCTTTCTAGTGAGATGGGTCTCTTGAAGGCAGTATATTGTTGCCTGGTGATATTTTATCCATTTTGTCATTCTATGTCTTTTCAGTGGTGCGTTTAGTCCATTCACATTCAGACTAATTATTGAAATGTGAGAGTTCATCCCTATCATGGAGTTCTTATTGAGTTATTGTTCTTCCACTTGGTTTTTTCTTTTTTCTTTTTTTTGTCTTTCTTTTGCTTTTGGGGTTGGTTCGTGTATATTTTATTCTTTTCCCTGTACTCTTGTGAAGAACGTTGTTCTTTTTTCCTTTTCTTCTGTGTTTAGTACTTTCTTAAGTGTTTCATGTAGAGATGGTTTTGTGGCTGCATAAGTTCTTAGGGATTGGATATCTGGGAAAGATTTTAATTCTCCCTCACTGATGAAGCTTAGCTTGGCTGGGTAGGTTATTCTTGGTTGAAATTGTTTATCCTTTAGGACTTTGAAGATAGGGCTCCAAGCTCTCCTAGCCTGCAGGGTTTCTGCAGATAAATCTGCTGCTATTCTGATTGGTCTTCCATGGTGGGTGATCTGGCCTTTTTCTCTTGCTGCCTTTAGGATTTTTTCTTTTGTGCCTACTTTATTTAGGCGAATTATTATGTGTCTAGGAGTTGGTCTTCTCATTTGTTGTCTTGCGGGGGTTCTCTGAATCTCTTGTGTTTGAATTTTTGTATCACTGATTAGATGAGGGAAATTTTCTTGAATGATCTCGTGGAAAGTTTGTTCCAATGTGGTCTCTGTTTCTCTTTCTGCCTCAGGGAGTCCGATTATCTTAGGG
>NW_007165829.1:0-894 GCF_000164805.1 Carlito syrichta
ATAACAGTGGTCCATACTCTTGGTTGAATCCTGATTTCATGTTTCACATTTCTTGATAATAATATATACATAGATACTAACACCTAGCTATAATGAGCTATTTTTTCACCTTTACACAAATATATTATCTCTTCAATATTAGTAATAGGAATGAAACATTTCTGGAAATTCTGAAATAGTCAGAATGCCTTTCAGTGACTCATTTCTCCTTGGTAGAGAAGCAGCACTCATTTCCTTGATTGAATTCCTGAGCAGTGACTATTAACCAAAATTTTAATTACTTGAAGCTTTCTTAAAAATATCTATACCTGGTGTCTATCTTCAGAGATTAACTTATAAATAGTTGGGGCTAATTCTTTAAACCTTCTCCAAGTGATACCAGTGTGCAGCCAGGATTAAGGATTATATCCAGCACATGAATATATAAACTTCAAATGAAGAAATTCTGCAAAAATTGGGATTGAGAAGGGTGAAGGAATGAAAGACTGGACAAGCAAAGAGAGTGAGGCACATCTTCTGTGTTATAATAATTGTTTCTTGTCACATATTTTTCCATCAATTTTACAACACATCTTGTTGTTTAATACTCGGCATGCAAGGCTCAGGTGGGATTATTCTGTGTTAAATTGTGTTGTTTTCTGTTGTGCTAAATACCATACATTTATTTTCATCCCAATATAATTCTCTTTACATCCAACTAAATTAATTTTCTTGACCCAATCAATTACTGTTCTGCCAGTTTATATTAATACTTATTAGTTTAACAAGAAAAGTGGTAGAAAAAATGGTATTATAGATTAAGCTAACAAACCTTCTTTCATTGTTTTAGTTACATAAACCAGTCATCTTTTAAAAAATTTTTATTTTAAATATGTGGGGTACAATTCAGGGTAG
>NW_007165830.1:0-1188 GCF_000164805.1 Carlito syrichta
AGTTTTCACAAAAAGGATCGTCAGTAGGGCATGATATGGATTGCTATATGATACAGCGTTTAGGTGAACAGATCACATTTGATGTCCTTATAATTTGATATTTATCACATGACATTCTAAGCAGAGAAAGATTATTTTTCCCTGAAATATTTAATGCACAGAAAAATATTAGTACTACATCACATTCTGTGTATTCAAAACTGTCCCCATAAAACACCAATAATTTGCATATGTAAAATAATTCATTACATAGAACCGCTGTGACTTCTGTGTACCTAGTGGGGAACCGCTGGCTATCTACATGCATCCAGTCCCTCCTTCCAAAGTATTTCCTCGAATGACTTAGCAAATCAGCGTGTCCCACTTCCCTGGGTCCAGTGACTGTTGAGGAACTCATGGTCTAATCATCAGAGTTAGGACTGCTGGGACCATAGGACCACTGTGGGGATAAGTCAGCTTTCAGATGGAGCATCTGATAGCCATCCCATCTCCCCCGATCAAAGAAAGAAAAGAGGGCAGCCCCCTCGAGTCCCCTACTGCTGTGGGAGCTTTTTCTGTGCTCTCAATAAATCCTGCTTTCTTAAAAAAAAGAAAACAGAAAGAAAGAAAAGGACAAGGTAACCACTGGGAGAGGGAGGAGGATGGTGGAATAGAGAGGAAAGGATGTGGAAGGAAGAGGTTTGGGAGGGAAAGGGTCATCAAAATGACCTGGGAGTTTTTGCAAACCGCCTGTTCATCCCTCACCCTTAAATTGTTGAGATGTCACAACACAAGGAGCAGCTGAAACTCACTACTATGTATGCTAACATAGATGCTAGAATGTTCTTTCTGATGTGAGCATACTAGAGTTCCCGGAGTGCCCATCAAGGAACTCTCTTCCACCTTTAGCATCCAGAACTTATCACAATGATCGTCAGCATTCCCCATCCTGGTTTCCTCCCCTGCCCCTTCTTCCTGCTACAATGCCAACCCGACGGGGCCCCACCACCCTCTACTAGAGCAAGTCTGCACCTGGGTTGCACATTAAAGTCAAAAAAAGAGGTTTCACAACAGGTGCCTGGTTCCCATTCCCGGAAGCTGATTTAGTTATCCTAGGACATGGTCAGGCACCCAGATTTTTTAAAGCCCTGGGAGACTGTAACAGACAACCTGGACTGAGAGCCATCACACCACTGAAGAGTTGTACAG
>NW_007165831.1:0-734 GCF_000164805.1 Carlito syrichta
GTGTGATGATTCTTATTTTGCAAATGAGGAAACTGAGGCTTCGAGAGTTAAGAGACTTTTGCAAGGTCTCCGGCTGCTGTTGGGCAGGACATTAGGGTCACAGGCCATGAGCATCCTCTCCAGGCAAAAGGGAGTATTTGTGGGCCTGCTGGGCATGCCAGAGAGCTGTGGGCCACAGGAAGAGTTAATGGAGACCCTGTCTAAGGACACAGCAGTCAGTCAGTCAGTCCATTCTTGCTCCCTCTCCCGCCTGATCCTCTTCAGTTCCTCAGTCACCCCTCCTGCCAGATCCCTGTTCTGTCCCCTATAAACAAGCCACCCTAGGAGTGCCCAACCTTGCCTGCATGTCACAGTCCCTGGGGAATTGCAAAGACTATCAGCAACCCCCCCCATTCTACTCCAGAGATGAAACTTAGCTGGTCTACAGGGGGGTCTGGGCTTTTGACAACTGAGCATCACTGAATGAGGTTGGTGCAGGGCAGGGTCAAGTGTTCCGGCTCATGGTGGTCATGATGGGGTGTGAAGACGGGGCCTGCTGTGTTCCCACGGCCTGCTCAGCCCTGTACTGGCTGCTTTTGGTTCTGCAAAACAATGTCATTTCTCTTTCCCTCCACGCCTCCTGATTTTGAGGTAATGATTGTGGGATGTTGCGGGGCACTTATACCGTGACTCTCACTTGTACTAGCCTGTGACCTCAGACCGGTCATCTTCACCTCTCTGTGCCTCCGTTTCCA
>NW_007165832.1:0-950 GCF_000164805.1 Carlito syrichta
GACATTAGGGTCACAGGCCATGAGCATCCTCTCCAGGCAAAAGGGAGTATTTGTGGGCCTGCTGGGCATGCCAGAGAGCTGTGGGCCACAGGAAGAGTTAATGGAGACCCTGTCTAAGGACACAGCAGTCAGTCAGTCAGTCCATTCTTGCTCCCTCTCCCGCCTGATCCTCTTCAGTTCCTCAGTCACCCCTCCTGCCAGATCCCTGTTCTGTCCCCTATAAACAAGCCACCCTAGGAGTGCCCAACCTTGCCTGCATGTCACAGTCCCTGGGGAATTGCAAAGACTATCAGCAACCCCCCCCCATTCTACTCCAGAGATGAAACTTAGCTGGTCTACAGGGGGGTCTGGGCTTTTGACAACTGAGCATCACTGAATGAGGTTGGTGCAGGGCAGGGTCAAGTGTTCCGGCTCATGGTGTTCATGATGGGGTGTGAAGACGGGGCCTGCTGTGTTCCCACGGCCTGCTCAGCCCTGTACTGGCTGCTTTTGGTTCTGCAGAAACAATGTCATTTCTCTTTCCCTCCACGCCTCCTGATTTGAGGTAATGATTGTGGGATGTTGCGGGCACTTATACCGTGACTCTCACTTGTACTAGTCTGTGACCTCAGACCGGTCATCTTCACCTCTCTGTGCCTCCGTTTCCACTTCCTCCTCTGGACAATGGGGCTAATAACACCGGTGTCCTTATAAGATGGTTGTGAGCATTCTCATGGTGATGCCTGACAAATAGTTAGCTAGTGGTTGTTGCTGTCATTGCAGTATCTGCATGGTATGTGTATATAAATGTATGCAAAATATTGTTCTTTTTTTTTCCACTGGCAAAGTGAGCTACTTCCTCCTGTGTATAAGCACATTACCACTTTGTAACTCTATTATGAAATTACTATGTGTTTTTGTGGCCAGGCGTAGTGGCTAACACCTGTAATCCCTGTACTTTGGGGGACTGA
>NW_007165833.1:0-795 GCF_000164805.1 Carlito syrichta
CCTGTTCTGTCCCCTATAAACAAGCCACCCTAGGAGTGCCCAACCTTGCCTGCATGTCACAGTCCCTGGGGAATTGCAAAGACTATCAGCAACCCCCCCCCCCATTCTACTCCAGAGATGAAACTTAGCTGGTCTACAGGGGGGTCTGGGCTTTTGACAGCTGAGCATCACTGAATGAGGTTGGTGCAGGGCAGGGTCAAGTGTTCCGGCTCATGGTGGTCATGATGGGGTGTGAAGACGGGGCCTGCTGTGTTCCCACGGCCTGCTCAACCCTGTACTGGCTGCTTTTGGTTCTGCAGAAACAATGTCATTTCTCTTTCCCTCCACGCCTCCTGATTTGAGGTAATGATTGTGGGATGTTGCGGGCACTTATACCGTGACTCTCACTTGTACTAGTCTGTGATCTCAGACCGGTCATCTTCACCTCTCTGTGCCTCCGTTTCCACTTCCTCCTCTGGATAATGGGGCTAATAACACCGATATCCTTATAAGATGGTTGTGAGCACTCTCATGGTGATGCCTGACAAATAGTTAGCTAGTGGTTGTTGCTGTCATTGCAGTATCTGCATGGTATGTGTATATAAATGTATGCAAAACATTGTTCTTTTTTTTCCACTGGCAAAGTGAGCTACTTCCTCCTGTGTATAAGCACATTACCACTTTGTAACTCTATTATGAAATTACAATGTGTTTTTGTGGCCAGGCGTAGTGGCTAACACCTGTAATCCCTGTACTTTGGGGGGCTGAAGTGAGAAGATGGCCTGAGTTCAGGGGTTTGAGACCAGCCTGGGCAAC
>NW_007165834.1:0-765 GCF_000164805.1 Carlito syrichta
TACAAATGTTGGTTGAACATCTGTTGGGTGCTGAGGGATGGGTAAGAGAGATACATCCCCTCTTTCTTGGTAATTGGGGCTTTGGAAAGGACAGAGGATGAACATGAGGGTGTGGTCCCATGGTGGGTGGACTCAGATGCTGTGGAACTTGTGACCTGTGGTCTTACCGTATGCCTCACCATTAGGAGAGGCTCTGGCAGAGTTGAGACACATGCAGTGCCCTTGAACTTGCTGTGATTATATAGTGCTCTTGAACTTGCTGTGAAATTCATCCAGCATTTTGAACTCAGTCTGCATGCATATTCTAGAATCCTGAGATGAAGATGCATTGGAGTTGCCCAAGAAGGACAATATTTTGCAATATCCTCGGACTCTTGTCATCGCTAGAAGCTGAAAATTGTGGGCAGAGATGCAGTGCCTTGAAATGCCTCTGTCTGCACATCTGGCCTCCCTGTCAAACAAGGCACTTAATTCTGATTAGCTCTTTGACTTCAGAGAAGCGGCCTGGTCATGGTGGCTATGGGCAGCTCTGATAATGAACCCAGCAGAGAACACAGACTGGAAGGAAGATGGAGACCCCATCAGGTGAGAAGGACGGGCTTTGAGAGCATTTTGAAGTGGTGAGAATTTGGCAGTGATGTCTCTTCCACACTGGCTTCGAGGGTGGCAGTGCTGTCTCTTCCACACTAACCTCCTCTCCTACATTGAAATGGAAGTTCTAGATGGAGTGAACCTGACTGTGGAGAGGGTATCTGGACCAGAGAG
>NW_007165835.1:0-755 GCF_000164805.1 Carlito syrichta
GTCTCTTCCACACTAACCTCCTCTCCTACATTGAAATGGAAGTTCTAGATGGAGTGAACCTGACTGTGGAGAGGGTATCTGGACCAGAGAGCAAGTGACCAATGTGCCTTAGTCCTTTCCAGAGTGTTTCATGCCATTGGAGTATTGTATCCTGAGCCTTCTTTGGACTCTGTGGGCACTGAGGCTCTTCCCATGTCACTGGCTAGGCGTTGGGGAGAGATTGTAGACTTCAGACACTTTCCAAGAACCAAGGGGGATCTACACCTTGGCAGGTGTATTTCCTCATCAGGTTTCATTGGCCGTCTGGAGCCTCAGTTTTCTCTTCTTTATTTTTTTTTATTTGGAGTCTCACTGTGACTCAGACTGGAGTGCAGTGGCTCCTGGCCACTGCAGCCTTGACCTGCTGGGCTCCGGCGATCCTTCTGCCTCAACCTTCCAAGTAGCCAGAACTACAGACATGCACTACCACACCTGGCTAATTTTTAATTTATGGTAGAGATGAGGTCTCGCCAAATTGTTCAGGTTGGTCTTGAACCTGTAGGCTCAGGCAATCCATTCGCCTCGACCTCCCAAAGTGTTGGGATTAGAGGCTGAGCCACCGAGCCAGGCCTCCTTTTTTTTTTTTTTTTTTTGAGTTGAAGTCTCTGTCACCCAGGCTGGAGTGCAGTGGCACACTCATGGTTTATGACAGCCAGGACCTACTGGGCTCAGGTGACCCTTCTGCCTCAGCCTTCCAAGTAGCTGAGACTACAGGC
>NW_007165836.1:0-799 GCF_000164805.1 Carlito syrichta
CCACTGCAGCCTTGACCTGCTGGGCTCCGGTGATCCTTCTGCCTCAACCTTCCAAGTAGCCAGAACTACAGACATGCACTACCACACCTGGCTAATTTTTAATTTATGGTAGAGATGAGGTCTCGCCAAATTATTCAGGTTGGTCTTGAACCTGTAGGCTCAGGCAATCCATTCGCCTCGACCTCCCAAAGTGTTGGGATTAGAGGCTGAGCCACCGAGCCAGGCCTCCTTTTTTTTTTTTTTTTTGAGTTGAAGTCTCTGTCACCCAGGCTGGAGTGCAGTGGCACACTCATGGTTTATGACAGCCAGGACCTACTGGGCTCAGGTGACCCTTCTGCCTCAGCCTTCCAAGTAGCTGAGACTACAGGCACGTGACACCACACACGACTAATTTTTCAATTTCTTTAGAGACAAGATCTCGCTATGTTGTTCAGGTTGCTCTTGCACTCATGGGCTCAGGCAATTCTCCTGCCTCAGTCCAAAGTGCTGGGATGACAGGCAGGAGCCACCACGTTCAGTCCTTCTATGTTCAGCCCTTCTTTTATTTTCTTTTTGAGTCAGAGTCTCACTCTTTTGTCCAGACTAGAATGCAGTGGCACACTCATGACCACCACAGCCTTGACTTGCTAGACTCAGGTGAACTTCCCTCCTCAGCCTTCCAAGTAGCTGGGACTATAGGTTCGCACGATCAAGCCAGGCTAATTTTTTCATTTTTTTGTAGAAACCAGGTCTTGCTATGTGACCAGGCTGACCTCGAACTCCTGAGCTCAACCAATCCTCACAGCCTTCCAATGTCTCA
>NW_007165836.1:974-6324 GCF_000164805.1 Carlito syrichta
CCTTTCAAAGTTCTGGGATTACAGGCATGGCCATGGAGCCCAGCCCTTATCCTGAATTAAACACTTTTCCCAAAGTGCTATTTTTCCACACTTTGCCTCCAGATGTCTTCGTGTCACAAGGACCTTGTTGGTGGGCTCAAGGGCAGTGGCAAGTGGAGGAGAGATGATGTTGCCAGGACAGATGGGCAGGTTCATGAGACACCCAAGATTCTGCTTTCTGTGTCAGAAGATAGTAGGAATAGTGATGTCCACACAGCTTCCATCAGCTACCTCCTCAGCTTCTTAACATGAGTTAAAAGGACCTGGACACCGACTGCCTCATAGATGTGGATGGCTGTCACCACCCACTCCATGCCAGGCAAGCCCAGTCTCTGGGTCCCTCACGTCTGCATGTCAGGGAGCATGCCATGTGACCCATATCACATTCAATTCCTGTGCACTCTGGGATCAGATGGCATACCAGCCTGCTCGCCCTCCTGTGCCCTGGGAGCTCATGGCAACCTGTGAACAGGTAAATGTGTTGAGTGATCCTTTCTGATTCCTTTGTGCCTGTGCACACAGATGCTGGTTGTAGAGGTCCTTCTAACTGGGAAAACTCAGAGACTGCTTCCACCTCCTGTGATGGGCAGTGGTGGATGCACTATGTAATGCAAGCACAGAGTTGGTTCTTTAGCCATTTAGACACTCCAATGATGGTTACTGATTTACTGATGACTGTGTTGTGTTGAAGGGGCCAGATGCTCACTGCTCACATTGCATGGCAATAAAGAGAAAAAGGTGCTGTAGAAATTCAGATGGCATCAGTTCACTTTAGCCATCAGTACTCCACCAGCTGTCCTGTACCTGGTCTCAATAGCGTCACCTCAGCTCAGCCGTCAGAACCCAATCATCTGTCCTGTGCCTGGTCCCACATGGCACCACCCGAGCTCAGCCATCAGGACGCCATCACCCATCCAGTCCCCGGGCTGGAGCCAATAGAAGCTTTCTCAAGGAGACAGGCAGCCAGCCCACCACCTCGCTGTCCCCACTGTTAGAGATCCCTGGAGCTCCCTCATCACTTCATGTGCCAGGGTCTTCACTGGGTGAACACACTTCATGCTGTATGTTTATTGAGGAAGGGAGTCCTGGAGAAACGCCAACAAGGATAGGTACCAGGATGTTTCAGGTGGAAAAATCTCTGCTCCTGGTGGCCACAGCCATGAAATTCAGGGTCAAACAGGGAAAGTCTTCTTGGGGGCATCTCTCGGTTCTCCTGGAGGCAGAGGCTTGCCTACCCAAGACTTGTACTCCCCAGACCAGTGTGTCCTCCTCCAAGGGTAGAGGAGGTCCCTCTCACTCCCCCTGCCAACACTACCCTCCAGAGGGAGGCCCTGGCGTCCACCCTGACTGAATTGAAAATAATGGTGCCTCTTCATTGTTGCACTTTGGTTGTGAGCTTCTTATTTGGGAGTGTTTATGCTCTGTTTTGACAGAGAGGCCTATTTACTTTTTTTTCTTCTGTTTTTATTCCCCAACTTGGGATACATGGCATAGGGAGGGAAAAAAAGAATCCTTCCAGCTCCATCCTGGGGAAGCCTGCTGAGCAGTCTGTCCTGATGCTGTTGTCTGGAGGCTTCAGACTCAGAGACCACATCTGCTATGAGCTTTCCATCTAGTGGGGACCTTTGTGGCAGGCCTGTGCACTGGGGACTACGGCCAAGCCTCTCACACCTTGGACTACACCTTAGAGGGACACAGTCCCCTTGGCTCCAAACCTCTGTCTGCTGGGAAACCACATATTTCTCTTTCCCAATCCTCTCTGTTCCCCCACCTTCATGATGCCTAACAATTCACAGGAAGTTCTGTTTGCTCCATGAAAGGTGGTCATCACATTCTGCAGCCTGGGTGTTGCCTTTTTCTTCAAATCCCTAGGAGCCTTAGCACAATCCCATGAACCACATTTCAGAGGAGAGAGTTCCACATTTTGTCTGCATCTCCCTCGTGCCCAGGCTGTGACAGCCACAGCATATAGTCCCTGCAATCCACCTTGCCCAAGTTCAAGTCCTTGGTCAGGCACAGAGCTCTGCAACCTTACAGAAGGCACATGATCCTGTGGACACTGCCTCCTTCCTCTATAATATGCTGTGGTGAATTGATTACCGAAAGGGCCCAACTCTTCCCCCATTGCCTGTACCTTTGGCTGGACCTGATCATGGATGGATGGACTTTGTCTCACAAGCTGCTGGTGGGCACATTGAAACTGAGCTCTGAAGAACTGTTTATGCCTCATTGTTGAGCTTCTGATGTCTCCAAGAAAAGGATATTCCTGGGAGAGTCCTCCAGGGTCAGGAGGAAGATGAAAGACACATAGAATGTGACCAAGGTCCCCTCCTCCTCCTATCTGAGACCAGCCTACGCAGCACCAGCCAGCCAACTCCTGACCTCCACGGGATCCCAGGCAAGGTCATCAGAGCCACCTGCCTGACCACCCAAATGCCTGGACACATGGTGCTTGTGCCACTGAGCTTTGTGACAATGCAGCCTTGTTTGGGTGATTGATAGAGTGGAAATCTTGGTAGTAACTGTTGCATGGCTTGACTCCCGCAAGGGCAGAGGTTGGCTTGTATCATGCACATTTTCTGACACAACAACTCCTTGAGGAATGATTGAATAATCTCACAATAATAAAGTAGGTACTCCTCTGCAAATGTGTCTGATGTATTGCCTGTTCCATCTACTAAGAAGATCTCTAATGAAGCCAGACATGGTGGTTCATGCCTGTAATCCCAGCATTTTGGGAGGCTGAAGTGGGAGGATGGGCTTGAGCTCAGGATTTTGAGACCAGCCTGGGCAATGTAGGAACACCTGGTCTTTACAACAAATTAAAAATTTAGACAGGCGTGGTGGCACACACCTGTCATCCCAGTTACTCAGAAGGCTGAGGCAGGAGGATCACCTGAGTCCAGGAGGTTGAGGCTCCAGTGAGCTCTGGCCAGGTCATTGCACTTCAGCTTGGATGACAGAGCGAGACCTCAACACACAAAAAAAATGTGCATGGGCAGCTGAGCCACTCCTATGTCCCTGTAGCCCCACAGGGAAGCTAGTCAGCAGTATGAAGAAAGAGCCTGTCGTGAGGACCCACAAGGGCTACAGGTGTGTCCTTTCCAGATGGTCCCTCCAAGGAGCTGAGGGGGAGATACCTCTTCTTGGCTGCCCTGGCACCTACCTGTCCTTCCTTCATGCACTGGCTCAGAGAGCAGGAGCATTGCCCGGGAGGTTCCTGGGCCTCCACCCCAGCTGGCACTGGCCAGACAAAAGCCCTAGTTGGCCAGCAGCCTCGGTCACCTCCTACCACCCTCTTGTGTTTGCTCAGCAGGCTGGGAAGTGGAAGTGGATACCTTCCATTGGTCCCTGGACATTCTGCTCAGGGGCCAGCTGCTGGCTGGCAGCTTCTCCAAGAAGCATATCTTGGCCTCTTTGTCCCTCTCTCTTTCAGCCACCTGACAGATAGACATTAATCCCTTGATCAACAGACCTCACCAGGGGAGAGGTCTGGAGGCCAGCAGGGTGCATGGAGCAAACACTGTCTTGGTACCCTTGGGGTGGCACCAGATACCTTCACCTTTGGAGGAGAGTGGCCTGTCCCCACACCCTAGACCTCTTCCAAAAGTTCTGTCTCCCATCATTCCAGACCATTGTGATCACTTTGGGAAGATTTTGTCACCCTTGAGTAGAATGAGCTGAATTCTTCCAGAATCCCACATAGCCCCCTTCCTGTTAGAGCCAGGCAAGAGACCATCTCCAAAGTCATTTCTTACCAGAAGGTTCTGCCATCCTAAGATGGGACACTGCGGTTGTCTCTGTGTCAAAACTTCATGTTGCAAAACATTTTCATCCATTCACTCACCAGGGCTGCCCCTCACCCTGAGAATGAGCATACTCATGGGTCCCATTCTCCCAGGTGAGACAGATGAGGCCAAGCAAGTCTGTCTCACATGCCCAGCACTATACAGGTGAGGGACAAGCGTCAGAATGCTGGAACCCAGGCCTCCTCTGAAACCCAGCCTTTTTTCTGGTTCATTCTTCTGTCATAGTGGATGCTGAAGAAGGCATGTTTTGTTGTTTTTTTATCATCTGTCATCCGGGTGACAGTTACCACCTAGGCCCACATCCATGGGAGATGCCACCCTGCAAACTAGTCAAGGCAAGGGCCCTGGGGTCCTCTCTTCTGCTGGGTCCTCAGCACTAGCACGTGTCTGGCTCATGGTGGGTGATTATCATATAGCTTGAATGGGGAAATGAGCAAATAGATTCTTTGAAGTGCACAGACACGTCGCTGAGTCCCTTGGAAGGGGGGTTGCTGTCTTTTGGCCACACCTGTGGAGGCACAGACTCCTATGGGCCTCAGTTTCCTCACATAGGGACCAAACTATGGCCTCCTGCTGGGGTTCTGTCCCCTCCTTCCAGCACTGGCTGCCCTGTGTTGATGGCACCTTGCGTATCTCCCAGCCATCCCAACCTCTGCCCCTCCATGGCTCTCGCCTGGCCAGCCACACCCCCCTTGTCCGGTCATCTTTGGGGCTGACCAGTCCAGCCAAACTTCTCTGCCTGCTCACATACCCCTTGGAAGCCTTGAAAGGACCAGCCAAGCTGACCTGAGTGCACAAGGCAGATGCTGGTGCTGGTGCCCTGGCAGTAGCTTCCTGCCATGCTGGCTACTCCCAGGTCCATTCACATGGGGACAGAAATGCCCGAATGTGGCCCAGCTGTCGTGGACATGCCATCTGGCACCACTGCCTGGGGCTGTTCACACAGCCCAGAGCCCTTTCTCAGACTCTCCATGCCCCACAGGGAAGTCCTCTTCTTTGTCCTAGACCGTGCCACCCACGGCCTCTGTCCCCACAAAGGGAACCTGGCAGCAGGATCCACCTGACTAGGTTCTGAGCCTTGAAGGAGCTGGAGAGGCTGGATTCTGAGCCTTGAAGGAGCTGGAGAGGCTGGATGAGGCTGAGGGCAGGACACAGGCTCTGATCAGACTGCTTTGAGCCTCAGTTTCCTCTTCTGCAAATGAGGAGAACAGAATGCCCATTCAAGGATGCCCAGTGAAGAGGGATAGAGTGCCGCAGGCCAGTACTTAGTAACATAGGGACACCTGGTCTTTACAAAAAAATTAAAATTTACAAAGTGTCCAACAGCAGATGCTGCAGGGGATGCTGCTACCACATGGGAGTCCACATCCTGGCTGTTGACACCTAAGCCTTCTGACCCGTGTGAGAAACAGGGGTCTTCTTTTCTTGTTTTTTAATTTTAAAAGTCATACATGCTCACTGCCCAGTTTACGAAATTCAGAAAAGGAGAAGTACAATATACT
>NW_007165837.1:0-762 GCF_000164805.1 Carlito syrichta
CCTGTAGGCTCAGGCAATCCATTCGCCTCGACCTCCCAAAGTGTTGGGATTAGAGGCTGAGCCACCGAGCCAGGCCTCCTTTTTTTTTTTTTTTTTTTTTGAGTTGAAGTCTCTGTCACCCAGGCTGGAGTGCAGTGGCACACTCATGGTTTATGACAGCCAGGACCTACTGGGCTCAGGTGACCCTACTGCCTCAGCCTTCCAAGTAGCTGAGACTACAGGCACGTGACACCACACACGACTAATTTTTCAATTTCTTTAGAGACAAGATCTCGCTATGTTGTTCAGGTTGCTCTTGCACTCATGGGCTCAGGCAATTCTCCTGCCTCAGTCCAAAGTGCTGGGATGACAGGCAGGAGCCACCACGTTCAGTCCTTCTATGTTCAGCCCTTCTTTTATTTTCTTTTTGAGTCAGAGTCTCACTCTTTTGTCCAGACTAGAATGCAGTGGCACACTCATGACCACCACAGCCTTGACTTGCTAGACTCAGGTGAACTTTCCTCCTCAGCCTTCCAAGTAGCTGGGACTATAGGTTCGCACGATCAAGCCAGGCTAATTTTTTCATTTTTTTGTAGAAACCAGGTCTTGCTATGTTGACCAGGCTGACCTCGAACTCCTGAGCTCAACCAATCCTCACAGCCTTCCAATGTCTCGGCCTTTCAAGTTCTGGGATTACAGGCATGGCCATGGAGCCCAGCCCTTATCCTGAATTAACACTCTTTCCAGAGTGCTATTTTTCCACACTTTGCCTCCAGATGTCTT
>NW_007165838.1:0-805 GCF_000164805.1 Carlito syrichta
CCAATAGAAGCTTTCTCAAAGGAGACAGGCAGCCAGCCCACCACCTCGCTGTCCCCACTATTAGAGATCCCTGGAGCTCCCTCATCACTTCGTGTGCCAGGGTCTTCACTGGGTGAACACACTTCATGCTGTATGTTTATTGAGGAAGGGAGTCCTGGAGAAATGCCAACAAGGATAGGTACCAGGATGTTTCAGGTGGAAAAATCTCTGCTCCCGGTGGCCACAGCCATGAAATTCAGGGTCAAACAGGGAAAGTCTTCTTGGGGGCATCTCTCGGTTCTCCTGGAGGCAGAGGCTTGCCTACCCAAGACTTGTACTCCCCAGGCCAGTGTGTCCTCCTCCAAGGGTAGAGGAGGCCCCTCTCACTCCCCCTGCCAACACTACCCTCCAGAGGGAGGCCCTGGCGTCCACCCTGACTGAATTGAAAATAATGGTGCCTCTTCATTGTTGCACTTTGGTTGTGAGCTTCTTATTTGGGAGTGTTTATGCTCTGTTTTGACAGAGAGGCCTATTTTCTTTTTTTTCTTCTGTTTTTATTCCCCAACTTGGGATACATGGCGTAGGGAGGGAAAAAAAGAATCCTTCCAGCTCCATCCTGGGGAAGCCTGCTGAGCAGTCTGTCCTGATGCTGTTGTCTGGAGGCCTCAGACTCAGAGACCACATCTGCTATGAGCTTTCCATCTAGTGGGGACCTTTGTGGCAGGCCTGTGCACTGGGGACTACGGCCAAGCCTCTCACACCTTGGACTGCACCTTAGAGGGACACAGTCCCCTTGGCTCCCAACCTCTGTCTGCTGGGAAACCAC
>NW_007165839.1:0-757 GCF_000164805.1 Carlito syrichta
TGGGGGCATCTCTCGGTTCTCCTGGAGGCAGAGGCTTGCCTACCCAAGACTTGTACTCCCCAGGCCAGTGTGTCCTCCTCCAAGGGTAGAGGAGGCCCCTCTCACTCCCCCTGCCAACACTACCCTCCAGAGGGAGGCCCTGGCGTCCACCCTGACTGAATTGAAAATAATGGTGCCTCTTCATTGTTGCACTTTGGTTGTGAGCTTCTTATTTGGGAGTGTTTATGCTCTGTTTTGACAGAGAGGCCTATTTTCTTTTTTTTCTTCTGTTTTTATTCCCCAACTTGGGATACATGGCGTAGGGAGGGAAAAAAAGAATCCTTCCAGCTCCATCCTGGGGAAGCCTGCTGAGCAGTCTGTCCTGATGCTGTTGTCTGGAGGCCTCAGACTCAGAGACCACATCTGCTATGAGCTTTCCATCTAGTGGGGACCTTTGTGGCAGGCCTGTGCACTGGGGACTACGGCCAAGCCTCTCACACCTTGGACTGCACCTTAGAGGGACACAGTCCCCTTGGCTCCAAACCTCTGTCTGCTCGGAAACCACATATTTCTCTTTCCCAATCCTCTCTGTTCCCCCACCTTCATGATGCCTAACAATTCACAGGAAGTTCTGTTTGCTCCATGAAAGGTGGTCATCACATTCTGCAGCCTGGGTGTTGCCTTTTTCTTCAAATCCCTAGGAGCCTTAGCACAATCCCATGAACCGCATTTCAGAGGAGAGAGTTCCACATTTTGTCTGCATCTCCCTCGTGCCCAG
>NW_007165840.1:0-761 GCF_000164805.1 Carlito syrichta
GCAGCCTGGGTGTTGCCTTTTTCTTCAAATCCCTAGGAGCCTTAGCACAATCCCATGAACCGCATTTCAGAGGAGAGAGTTCCACATTTGTCTGCATCTCCCTCGTGCCCAGGCTGTGACAGCCACAGCATATAGTCCCTGCAATCCAGCTTGCCCAAGTTCAAGTCCTTGGTCAGGCACAGAGCTCTGCAACCTTACAGAAGGCACATGATCCTGTGGACACTGCCTCCTTCCTCTATAATATGCTGTGGTGAATTGATTACCAAAAAGGCCCAACTCTTCCCCCATTGCCTATATCTTTGGCTGGACCTGATCATGGATGGATGGACTTTGTCTCACAAGGTGCTGGTGGGCACATTGAAACTGAGCTCTGAAGAATTCTGAAGCTCATTGTTGAGCTTCTGATGTCTCCAAGAAAAGGATATTCCTGGGAGAGTCCTCCAGGGTCAGGAGGAAGATGAAAGACAGAACGTGACCAAGGTCCCCTCCTCCTCCTATCTGAGACCAGCCTACACAGCACCAGCCAGCCAACTCCTGACCTCCACAGGATCACAGGCAAGGTCATCAGAGCCACCTGCCTGACCACCCAAATGCCTGGACACTTGGTGTTTGTGCCACTGAGCTTTGTGACAGTGCAGCCTTGTTTGGGTGATTGATAGAGTGGAAATCTTGGTAGTAACTGTTGCATGGCTTGACTCCCACAAGGGCAGAGGTTGGCTTGTATCATGCACATTTCCTGACACAACAACTCCTTGATGAAT
>NW_007165841.1:0-903 GCF_000164805.1 Carlito syrichta
AGCTTGCCCAAGTTCAAGTCCTGGGTCAGGCACAGAGCTCTGCAACCTTTACAGAAGGCACATGATCCTGTGGACACTGCCTCCTTCCTCTATAATATGCTGTGGTGAATTGATTACCAAAAGGGCCCAACTCTTCCCCCATTGCCTATATCTTTGGCTGGACCTGATCATGGATGGATGGACTTTGTCTCACAAGGTGCTGGTGGGCACATTGAAACTGAGCTCTGAAGAATTCTGAAGCTCATTGTTGAGCTTCTGATGTCTCCAAGAAAAGGATATTCCTGGGAGAGTCCTCCAGGGTCAGGAGGAAGATGAAAGACAGAACGTGACCAAGGTCCCCCTCCTCTTCCTATCTGAGACCAGCCTACACAGCACCAGCCAGCCAACTCCTGACCTCCACAGGATCACAGGCAAGGTCATCAGAGCCACCTGCCTGACCACCCAAATGCCTGGACACTTGGTGTTTGTGCCACTGAGCTTTGTGACAGTGCAGCCTTGTTTGGGTGATTGATAGATTGGAAATCTTGGTAGTAACTGTTGCATGGCTTGACTCCCACAAGGGCAGAGGTTGGCTTGTATCATGCACATTTCCTGACACAACAACTCCTTGATGAATTATTGAATAATCTCACAATAATAAAGTAGGTACTCCTCTGCAAATGCGTCTGATGTATCGCCTGTTCCTTCTACTAAGAAGATCTCTAATGAAGCCAGGCATGGTGGTTCATGCCTGTAATCCCAGCATTTTGGGAGGCTGAAGTGGGAGGATTGGCTTGAGCTCAGGATTTTGAGACCAGCCTGGGCAACATAGGAACACATGGTCTTTACAAAAAATTAAAAATTTAGCCGGGCATGGTGGCACACACCTGTCATCCCAGTTACTCAGAAGGCTGAGGCGGGAGG
>NW_007165842.1:0-892 GCF_000164805.1 Carlito syrichta
TTCAACATTCAAAAAAATGTGCATGGGGCAGCTGAGTCACTCCTATGACCCTGTAGCCCCACAGGGAAGATAGTCAGCAGTGTGAAGAAAGAGCCTGTCGTGAGGACCCACAAGGGCTACAGGTGTGTGCTTTTCAGATGGTCCCTCCAAGGAGCTGAGGGGGAGACACCTCTTCTTGGCTGCCCTGGCACCTACCTGTCCTTCCTTCATGCACTGGCTCAGAGAGCAGGAGCAGTGCCCGGGAGGTTCCTGGGCCTCCACCCCAGCTGGCACTGGCCAGACAAAAGCCCTAGTTGGCCAGCAGCCTCGGTCACCTCCTACCACCCTCTTGTGTTTGCTCAGCAGGCTGGGGAGTGGAAGTGGATACCTTCCATTGGTCCCTGGACATTCTGGGCCTCGGGGGCCAGCTGCTGGCTGGCAGCTTCTCCAAGAAGCATATCTTGGCCTCTTTGTCCCTCTCTCTTTCAGCCACCTGACAGATAGACATTAATCCCTTGATCAACAGACCTCACCAGGGGAGAGGTCTGGAGGCCAGCAGGGTGCATGCAGCAAACACTGTCTTGGTACCCTTGGGGTGGCACCAGATACCTTCATCTTTTGAGGAGAGTGGCCTGTCCCCACACCCTAGACCTCTTCCAAAAGTTCTATCTCCCATCATTCCAGACCATTGTGGTCACTTTGGGAAGATTTTGTCACCCTTGAGTAGAATGAGCTGAATTCTTCCAGAATCCCACATAGCCCCCTTCCTGTTAGAGCCAGGCAAGAGACCATCTCCAAAGTCATTTCTTACCAGAAGGTTCTGCCATCCTAAGATGGGACACTGCGGTTGTCTCTGTGTCAAACTTCATGTTTGCAAACATTTTCAATCACATTCACTCACCAGGGCTGCCCC
>NW_007165843.1:0-667 GCF_000164805.1 Carlito syrichta
TTTTTTCTCCTCTGTCATCCGGGTGACAGTTACCACCTAGGCCCACATCCATGGGAGATGCCACCCTGCAAACTAGTCAAGGCAAGGGCCCTGGGGTCCTCTCTTCTGCTGGGTCCTCAGCACTAGCACGTGTCTGGCTCATGGTGGGTGATTATCATTATAGCTTGAATGGGGAAATGAGCAAATAGATTCTCTGAAATGCACAGACATGTCGCTGAGTCCCTTGGAAGGGGGGTTGCTGTCTTTTGGCCACACCTGTGGAGGCACAGACTCCTCTGGGCCTCAGTTTCCTCACATAGGGACCACACCATGGCCTCCTGCTGGGGTTCTGTCCCCTCCTTCCAGCACTGGCTGCCCTGTGCTGATGGCACCTTGCATATCTCCCAGCCATCCCAGCCTCTGTTCCTCCATGGCTCTTGCCTGGCCAGCCACACCCCCCTTGTCCGGTCATCTTTGGGGCTGACCAGTCCAGCCAAACTCCTTTGCCTGCTCACATACCCCTTGGAAGCCTTGAAAGGACCAGCCAAGCTGACCTGAGTGCACAAGGCAGATGCTGGTGCTGGTGCCCTGGCAGTAGCTTCCTGCCATGCTGGCTTCAGGAACCTGGCTACTCCCATGTCCATTCACATGGGGACAGAAATGCCCGAATTGTGGCCCAGCTGTCGTG
>NW_007165844.1:0-844 GCF_000164805.1 Carlito syrichta
ACATCGATGAGTTCAAATTCCATTTTGAGCGGGGGTAAAAGCATCTCAATAGGTGTATTACATCAAACGGAGAGTGTTTTGAAGATGACTGAAGTTTATACATGTAAGAGTAAATACACAATTTTTTATAAATAAATTTCATTTTGGGGGTTCTCCCACATTTTATTTCATACGCATATTCTTACATATATCTATATTTGAAAAAGTAAAGCTTCGTAACCAGCTTGTGCCATTTAACATAAAGTGAACTTTTTTCCTATCAGAACATTTTTCTACAGGCAGCTTGTTTTTTTTGAGTCAGGGTCTCACTCTGTTTTCCAGGCTGGAGTGCCATGCCATCATCATGACTCACCACAGCCTTGACCTCCTGGGCTCAGGTGATTCTTTTGCCACAGTCACCAGAATAAATGGGACTAGAGGTGCATACCATCATGCCCAGTTAATTTTTCTACTTTTTGTAGGGACGTGGTCTTACAGTGTTGCCTAGGTTAGTCTCAAATTCCTGAGCTCAAGCAGTCTTCCCTGCTTGGTATCCCAAAATGCTGGGATTACAGGCATGAGCCACTATGCCTGACCTACAGGGAATGATTTCAAGGCCATATGGTGTGTCATCATGTGAACATGTCATACCTATCTTACAGATGAGAAAATTGAAGTTCCCAAGATGACACAGCTGCTGGAGGCACAGCCAACACCAGATTCTCAGTGAAGGTCTTTGTGTTTTCCGGAGGCAGTTCAGCAACTAAACTCTAGGAAATGGGCCATGTCTGCCTTGGTCACCATGGTCTCCCAGTACCTCTCAGCGAGGCAGGCATTTCAGTAGTTCTGGAGTGAAAGAATGTCG
>NW_007165845.1:0-7004 GCF_000164805.1 Carlito syrichta
CGATTATCAGACGGCACTACTAAGGCAAGGAGAATCAGACGGCACTATTAAGCCAAGGAGTATCAGACGACACTAAAAAGGCAAGTAGTATCAGACTGCACTAATAAGGAAACTAGTATCAGACGGCACTAATAACGAAGTAGTATAAGACGACACTAAGAAGGCAAGTTATATCAGACCACACTAAGAAGGCAATAGTATCATAAGACACTAAGAAGGAAAGTAGTATCACAAGGCACTAAGAAGGCAAGTATTATCAGACGGCACTAATAAGGCAAGCAGTATCAGACGACACTACTAAGGCAAGGAGAATCAGACGGCACTAACAAGACAATTAGTATCAGATGGCTCTAACATCGCATGCAGTATCAGACAGCACAAACAAGGCAAGTAGTATCACACGGCACCAATAAGGCAAGTAGTTACAGACGACACAAAGAAGGCAAGTAATATCACACGACATATAGAAGGCAAGTAGTATCAGACGACATAAATAAGGTAAGTAATATCAGACGACACTAATAAGACAAGTAGTATCAGATGGCACTAAGAAGGCAAAGACTATCAGATGGCACTAAGAAGACAAGTAGTATCAGACGGCAGTAAAAGGCAAGTAGTATCACACGGCACTAATAAGGCAAGTAGGATTAGGTGGCACTAATAAGGCAAGTAGAATCAGATGGCATCAAGAAGGTAAGTAGTACCAGACGGCACTAATAAGGCAAGTAGTATCAGACGGCACTAATAAGGCAAGCAGTATCAGACGGCACTAAAAAGGCAAGTAGTATCAGACGGCACGAATAAGGCAGGTAGTATCAGACGGCAATAAAGTAAGAAAGATCAGACAACACTAATGAGGCAAGTAGTACAAGACGGCACTAATAAGGTAAGTAGTATGAGACGGCACTAATAAGGCAAGTAGTATCAGACGGCACTAATAAGGCAAGGAATATCAGATGGCACTTATAAGGCAAGGAGTATTAGATGGCACTAATAAAGCAAGGAGTATCAGACGGGACTAATAAGGCAAGGAGTAATCAGATGGCACTAATAAGGCAAGTAGTATCAGGCGGCACTACTGAGCACGTAGGATCAGATGACACTAATAAGGCAAAGAGTATCAGACGGAACTAAAAAGGCAAGGAGTATCAAACGACACTGATAAGGCAGGTAGTATCAGACGGCACTAATAAAGCAAGGAGTATCAGACGGCACTAATAAGGCAAGAAATATCAGATGGCACTAATAAGGCAAGGAGTATCAGACGGCACTAATTAAGCAAGGAGAATCAGACGGCACTAAGGCAAGTAGTATCAGATGACCCGAGGAAGGCAAGTAGTTTCAGACGACACTAATGAGGCAAGTAGTATCAGCAGACACTAAGAAGGCAAATAGTATCAGATGACACTAAGAAGGCACTTAGTATCAGATGACACTAATAAGACACGTAGAATCAGACAACACTAAGCAGGCTCGTTGTAACAGATGACACTATTAAGGCACGTAATATCAGATGACAATAATAAGGCACGTAGTATCACATGACAATAATAAGGCACATAGTGTCACAAGACACTAATATGGCACGTGGTATAACATGACACTAATAAGACACGTAGTATCACACAACACTAATAAGGCATGTAGTATCACACGACCCTAATGAGACACATAGTATCACACGACACTAATAAGGCCAGTAGTATCACGTGACACTAATAAGGCATGTAGAATCACATGACACTAATAAGGCAAGAAGTTTCACATGACAATAATAAGGCAAGTAGTATCACAGGACACTAATAGGGAAAGTAGTATCACACGACACTATTTAGGAAAGTAGTATCACACGACACTAATAAGACAAGTAGTATTACACGACACTAATAATGCATATAGTATCCCATGACACTAATAAGGCAAGAAGTATCACACGACAATAAAAGGCAAGTAGTATCACACGACACTAACAAGGCAAGTAGAATCGGGTGGAACTAATAAGACAAGTAATATCAGACCGCACTAATAATGCAAGTAGTATAGACGGTACTAATAACGCCAGTAGTACAAGACGGCACTAATAATGTAAGTAGTATGAGACGGCACTAATAAGGCAAGTAGTATCAGCGGCACTAACAAGGCACGTAGTATCAGACAGCATTAAGAAGGCAATTAGTATCAAACGGCAGTAAGAAGTCAAGTAGTATCAGATGACACTAATAAGACAAGTAGTATCAGACGGCACTAAGAAGGCAATGACTATCAGACCACACTAAGAAGGCAAGTAGTATCATACGACACTAAGAAGGCAAGTAGTATCACAAGGCACTAATAAGGCAAGAAGTATCAGATGGCACTAATAAAGCAAGTAATATCAAACGGCACTAATAAGGCAAGTAGTATCAGACGGCACTAATAAGGCAAGTAATATCAAACGGCACTAATAAGGCAAGTAGTATCAGATGGCACTAATAAGGCAAGTAGTATCCGACGGCAATAATAAGGCAAGTAGTATCAGACGGCAATAATAAGGCAAGTAGTATCAGACGGCAATAATAAGGCAAGTAGTATCAGACGGCAATAATAAGGCAAAAAGGATCAGACGGCACTAATAACGCAAGCAGTTTCAGACGGCATTAATAAGGCAAGAAGTATCAGACGGCACTAATAAAGAAAGATGAATCAGACGGCACTGATAAGGCATGGAGTATCAGATGGCACTTAAATGGCAAGGAGTATCAGACGGCACTCTTAAGGCAAGGATTATCAGATGGCAATAATAAGGCAAGGAGTATCAGATGGCACGATTAAAGCAAGTAGTTTCAGACAGCACAAACAAGGCAAGTATTATGAGATGGCACTAACAAGACAAGAAGTATCAGATGGCACTAACAGGACAAGTAGTATCAGACGGCACTAATAAGGCAAGTAGTATCACACGGCACTAACAAGGCAAGTAATATCAGACGACATTAAAAATGCAAGCAGTATCAGACGACATAAAGAAGACAATTAGTATCAGACAACACAAAGAAGGCAAATAGTATCAGACGACACTAAGAAGGCAAGTAGTATCGGACGACACTAAGATGGCAAGTAGTATCAGACGACACTAAAAAGGTAAGTAGTATCAGATGACACTAAGAAGGCAAGTAGTGTCAGACAACACTAAGAAGGCAAGTATTATCAGACGACAATAATAAGGCAAGTAATATCAGATGACAGTAAGAGTGCAAGTAGTATCAGACGGCACTAAGAAGGCAAGTAGTATCAGACGGCACTAAGAAGGCAAGTAGCATGAGACGGCACTAAGAAGGCAAGTAGTATGAGACGGCACTAAGAAGAGCAGTAGTATCAGACGGCACTGAGAAGGCAAGTAGTATCAGACGGCACTAAGGAAGGAAGTAGTATCAGACCGCACTAAGAAGGGAAGTAGGATCAGGTGGACTTTTAAGGCAAGTAGGTTCAGGCGGCACTAATACGGCAAGTAAGATCAGACGGCATTAATAAAGCAAGTATTATCAGACGGCACTAACAAGGCAAGTAGTATCAAGCGGCAGTAATAAGGATAGTAGTATCGGATGACACTAAGAAAGGAAGTGGGATCAGGCGGCACTATTACCCCAAGTAAGTTCAGGCGGCACTAATAAGGCAAGTAGGACCAGGTGGCACTAATAAGGCATTAGGATCAGATGGCACTAATAAGGCAAGTAGGATCAGACGGCACTAATAAGGCAATTACGATCAGACGGAACTAATAAAGCCAGGAGTATCAGACGGCACTAATAAGTCCAGGAGTATCAGACTGCACTAATAAGGCCAGTAGGAACAGACGGAACTAATAAGACAAGGAGCATCAGACGGCACTAATAAGTCCAGGAATATCAGACTGCACTAATAAGGCAAGTAGGATCAGACGGAACTAATAAGACAAGGAGTATCAGACGGCACTAATAAGTCCAGGAGTATCAGACTGCATTAATAAGGCAAGTAGGAACAGACGGAACTAATAAGACAAGGAGTATCAGACGGCACTAATAAGTCCAGGAATATCAGACTGCACTAATAAGGCAAATAGGATCAGACGGACCTAATAAGACAAGGAGTATCAGACGGCACTAATAAATCCAGGACTAACAGAATGCACTACTAAGGCAAGTAGGATCTGATGGCACTAATAAGGCAAGTAGGATGAGACGGAACTAATAAAGCAAGGAGTATAAGACGGCACTAATAAGGCCAGGAATATCAGACAGCACTAATGAGGCAAGTAGGTTCAGACGGCACTAATAAGGCAAGTAGGCTCATTCGGCCCTAATAAGGCAAGTTGTTTCAGACGGGACTAATAAAGCAAGTAGTATCAGACGGCAATAATGAAGCAAGTAGTATCAGACGGCACTAATAAGGCAAAGAGTATAGACTCCACTAATAAGCCAAGTCATATCAGAGGGCACTAATAAGGCAAGTAGTATCAGAGGGCACTAAGAAGGCCAAGAGTATCAGACGGCACTAATAAGGCAGGGAGTATCAGATGACACTAGTAAGGCAGGGAGTATCAGAAGCCACTAATAAAGCGAGGATCAGACGACACTAATAAGGCAAGAAGTATCAGACGGCACTAATAAGGCAAGTAGTATCAGATGGCACTAATAAGGCAAGCAGTATCAGACGGCACTAATAAGGCAAGTAATATAAGACGGCACTAATAAGGCAAGTAGGATCAGACGGCAGTGATAAGGGAAGGAGTATCAGACGGCAATAATAAGGCAAGGAGTATCAGAATGCACTAATAAGGCAAGGAGTATCACACGGCACTAAAAAAGCGAGGAGTATCGGACGGCACTAATAAGGCAAGTAGTATCAGACGGCACTAAAAAGGCACGGAGTATAATACTGCAATTATAAGGCAAGTAGTATCAGACGTAATTATGAAGGCAAGTAGTATCAGATGGCACTAGAGAAGGCAAGAAGTATCAGAGGGCACTAACAAGGCAAAAAGGATCAGATGGCACTAATAAGGCAAGTAGGAACATAGGGCACTAAGGAGGCAAGTAGTATCACACGGCACTAAGAAGGGAAGTAAGATCAGGCAGCACTAATAAGGCAAGTAGGACCAGGCATCACTAATAAGGCTTATGGTATCAGAAGGCACTAATAAGGCAAGTAGGATCAGACGGCACTAATAAGGACTATTAGGATCAGATGGCATTAATAAGGCAAGTAGGAACAGACGGCACTAATAAGGCAATTACGATCAGACGGAACTAATAAAGCCAGGAGTATCAGACGGCACTAATAAGTCCAGGAGTATCAGACTGCACTAATAAGGAAAGTAGGAACAGATGAAACTAATAAGACAAGGCGTATCAGACGGCACTAATAAGTCCAGGAATATCAGACTGCACTAATAAGGCAAGTAGGATCAGACGGAACTAATAAGACAAGGAATATCAGCCGGCACTAATAAATCCAGAAGTAACAGAATGCACTACTAAGGCAAGTAGGATCAGACGGCACTAATAAGGCAAGTAGGATGAGACGGAACTAATAAAGCGAGGAGTATCAGACGGCACTAATAAGGCAAGCAGTATCAGACGGCACTAAAAAGGCATGGAGTATAATACGGCAATTATAAGGCAAGTAGAATCAGACGGCACTAATAAGGCAAGTAGTATCAGACGGCACTAACAAGGCAAGTAGTATCGGACGGCACTAACAAGGCACGTAGTATCAGACAGCATTAAGAAGGCAATTAGTATCAGATGGCACTAAGAAGTCAAGTAGTATCAGATGACACTAATAAGACAAGTAGTATCAGACGGCACTAAGAAGGCAATGACTATCAGATGGCACTAAGAAGGCAAGTAGTATCAGACGGCAGTAAAAAGGCAAGTAGTATCAGATGGCACTAATAAGGCAAGTAGGATTAGGTGGCACTAATAAGGCAAGTAGGATCAGATGACATCAAGAAGGTAAGTAGTACCGGACGGCAGTAATAAGGCAAGTAGTGTCAGACGGCACTAATAAGGCAAGTAGTACTGTTGGTACTTATAAGGCAAGTAGGATTTGGCGTCACTAATAAGGCAAGGAGTATCAGACGGAACTAATAAGACAAGGAGTATCAGACGGCACTAATAAGGCAAGGGGTATCAGATGGCACTAATATGACAAGAAGTATCAGATGGCACTAATAAGGCAAGGAGCATCAGATGGCACTACTAAGGCAAGGAGTATCAGACGGCACTAAGAAGGGAAGTAAGATCAGGCGGAACTAATAAGGCAAGTAGGATCAGACGGCACTAATAAGGCAATTAGGATCAGGTGGTACTAATAAGGCAAGTAGGAACACACGGCACTAATAAGGACTATTAGGATCAGACGGCATTAATAAGGCAAGTAGGAACAGACGGCACTAATAAGGCAATTAGTATCAGACGGAACTAATAAAGCCAGGAGTATCAGATGGCACTAATAAGTCCAGGAGTATCAGACTGGACTAATAAGGCAAGTAGGATCAGACGGAACTAATAAGACAAGGAGTATCAGACGGTACTAATAAGGCCAGGAGTAACAGAATACACTACTAAGGCAAGGAGGATCAGACGGCACTAATAAAGCGAGGATCAGATGGCACTAATAAGGCAAGAAGTATCAGACGGCACTAATAAGGCAAGAAGTATCAGACGGCACTAATAAGGCAAGCAGTATCAGATGGCACTAATAAGGCAAGTAATATCAGACGGCACTAATAAGGCATGTAGAATCAGACGGCAGTGATAAGGGAAGGAGTATCAGACGGCAATAATAAGGCAAGGAGTATCAGAATGCACTAGTAAGTCAAAGAGTATCACACGGCACTAATAAAGCAAGGAGTATCACACGGAACTAATAAGGCAAGTAGTATCAGACAGCACTAAAAAGGCACGGAGTATAATACGGCAATTAAAAGGCAAGTAGAATCAGACGGCACTAATAAGCAAGTAGTATCAGACGGCACTAACAAG
>NW_007165846.1:0-643 GCF_000164805.1 Carlito syrichta
GCCTCGGGGCTGGGAGGGTCCTCCATAGCCACCCCGTCAATCCTGTCACTCCCCAGTTGAAACTGAGGTGAAGAGGGACTGCGTGACCCAGGTCTCTGGGCATCTGTGTGTCCTTAGGCTGTCATTTTGCCTGTCTGTGTCTCAGCGTCCTCATCTGCCTGGCCAAGAACAACACGTGATAAATTCAAGGAAAGTTTGCCCTTCCTAATGGTGTCACTGAGCACTGACCAGCACAGCGGACCTGTGGCCCTGGCTGCAACTTCATCCTCAACACACGGGTCCAACCACTTGCCCTGTGGACTCCAAGGGGCACAAACTGGAAAGTGCTGCACAAAGGAATGGCAAGGGCACATTAAACGCAGCTATCTGAAGTACCACAAAACAAAGTGCAAAGCTTCAGATTTCTGAACTTGTGTGTCGCCAGCCCCAAGAAGGACCAAGGCAAACAGCAGACACGAGGAGCCTGGTCGACAATGTCTCCCTTGATAACTCAGAGGTCTCTTGCCCCTTTTTCCCCTGTTGGCCCCTGGAGTAATCACTGGCTTCCCCATGCCGCCTCCACTTCACAGCCAACTCGTCGCTTGAACCCTGACCGAGCGCTCCCACATCTTCCTCTGAGTCAGAGGGATTTTACCGTGCATCT
>NW_007165847.1:0-953 GCF_000164805.1 Carlito syrichta
CGGATTACACAAGAGAAATCCAGGTGCTTGTTGCTCCCCCTAGCAAAACTATGCAGTTTAACAAAGGTCAGAGAATAGCCCAGTTGCTGCTCCTGCCTTATCACGAAGCAGGTAAAATTAACTAACCTGCATAGAGGTAACTCTGGATTTGACTCTAGCGATGTTGTTTTTTGGGTTCAGGAGGTTACTAACCCTAGACCTCTAGAAGACGTGTATATATATAAGGAATTAAGATTAAAGGCTTACTGGACACCGGAGCCGATGTTTCCTGTATTACCGGGAAAGTTGGCCTGCTTCTTTGTCTACTCAAAAAGCTCCTTTAGGACTCATAGGCATTGGTCAAGTACCCTCAGTAACCAATAGACCTAAAAATTTTAAATTGGACAGATAAGACTTCAAAAACTTTTTGCCCATATGTTATTCCATCTATCCCCTTTACATTATGGGGAAGAGATATTCTTGCTCAAATAAGCATGCATTTATATAGCCCTAATGATAAAGCTTCAGCACAAATGCTGTAGATGGGCTATGATCCTTTTAAGGGACTTGGTAAAGACAGACAGGTAATGCAGGAACCTGTCCAAGTTAATGAAAAGCCTAAGTTTTATAATTAAGAAAAAAAATCTGGTATATGGAGACTTTTACAGCATTTAAGAACTATTAACACTACTATGGGAGCCATGGAGTGTTACAGCCTGTATGGCTATACCTGTTAACTTTAATATTATAATTATTAATTTACAGAATTGTTTCTTTACTATACCTTTAAGCCCAGAGAATTATAAACAATTTACATTCAGTTTACTCTCTGAGAATTAAAAAAAAAAATTTGTTCCAGCTCCAGGAGGAGTCAACTCTGGAGGACTGAGACCTAACAGCTTTGGAAAATTGTCTTATTTGCATGTGACTGTAGATACATTTTCTCATGTTATTTTAGCTTCCGCAAAAACTGG
>NW_007165848.1:0-779 GCF_000164805.1 Carlito syrichta
CAGTACCAATAGACCTAAAAATTTTAAATTGGACAGATAAGACTTCAAAAACTTTTTGCCCATATGTTATTCCATCTATCCCCTTTACATTATGGGGAAGAGATATTCTTGCTCAAATAAGCATGCATTTATATAGCCCTAATGATAAAGCTTCAGCACAAATGCTGTAGATGGGCTATGATCCTTTTAAGGGACTTGGTAAAGACAGACAGGTAATGCAGGAACCTGTCCAAATTAATGAAAAGCCTAAGTTTTGTAATTAAGAAAAAAAAATCTGGTATATGGAGACTTTTACAGCATTTAAGAACTATTAACACTACTATGGGAGCCATGGAGTGTTACAGCCTGTATGGCTATACCTGTTAACTTTAATATTATAATTATTAATTTACAGAATTGTTTCTTTACTATACCTTTAAGCCCAGAGAATTATAAACAATTTACATTCAGTTTACTCTCTGAGAATTAAAAAAAAATTTTGTTCCAGCTCCAGGAGGAGTCAACTCTGGAGGACTGAGACCTAACAGCTTTGGAAAATTGTCTTATTTGCATGTGACTGTAGATACATTTTCTCATGTTATTTTAGCTTCAGTAAAAACTGGAAGAAGCCTACAAGGACGTGGTACAATATTTATTCTTTTGCTTTTCACAGCTAGGTATGCCAGAGCAACTGAAAACCAACAACGGTCCTGCATATACATCTAAATCTTTCCAGCATTTTACTCCTAATTTAATATTTCTCATTCACAGAAATTCCCTACAATCCACAAGGTCAAGCC
>NW_007165849.1:0-397 GCF_000164805.1 Carlito syrichta
CGTTTTGAGGAGTGACAGAGTCTCACTACGTGGCCCAGGCTGATCCAAACCCCTGGGCTCGAGCAGTCCCACCTCAACCTCCCAAAGCCACAGCCTGATTTTCTGCCAATCCACCTTCTTTCGGGAACTCTAGGCCTAAGTCTGGTGTCTCCTTCCCAAATGATCTCTGTTCACTGCAATCCCAACTCCATACAAAAATGAATGCTCTTTTTTCCCCTCTTTTCCATTTTTTTGAGTTGGAGTCTCACTCCATCACCCAGGCTGGAGTGGTGGTTCACCCCACCACTTCAGCCCACTGGACTCTGGCGAGCCTTTCCCTGGCCTTCCCAGGAGCCGAAACTACAGGGATGTGCCACCACGTCTGGCTCATTTGGCATGGAGGGTAGAGATGAGATCT